>NW_007035196.1:608148-760826 GCF_000164805.1 Carlito syrichta | reverse complement strand
TGCCCAGGTGGGTCTCGAACCCGTGGGCTCAGGCAATCCATTCACCTCAGCCTCCCAAAGGCATGGGATTACAGGCTGAGCCACCAAGCCTGGCTTCTTTTTCTCTTAAAGAATAGTTTTCAGGGTAAAGAATTCTAAGTTGTTGGTTTTTTCTCTCAACTCTTTAAATATCTCACTCTACTTTGTTCTTGCTTGCATGGTTTCTGAGAAGTCAGATGTCATTCTAATTTTTATTCCTCAATAGGTAAGTTTATTTTTTCTCTTATGGCTTTTTTCAGAATTTTTATCTTTCGTTGATTTTTTTTTTTTATAATTTCAAAATGATATGTCTAAGTGTGGTTTTTCTGGCATTTATCCTGTTTGGAATTCTCTGAGCTTTCTGAATCTATGTTTTGGTGTCTGACTATAATTTGGGGAAATTCTCAGTCGTTGTTTTTTTCTGTTCCCTTTTCTCTTTTTTTATCCTTCTGGAATTTCCATTACATGTGTTGCTCCTTTTGTAGTTCTTGAATATTCTGTTGTTTTTCTCTTTGCTTTTCAGTTTTGGAGATTTCTATTAAGATAGCCTAAAACACAGAGATTCTTTCCTCAACCATGTCCAGTCTACTAATAAGCTCATCAAAAGTATTTTTTAAAATTTCTGTTACAAGCCGAGCTCCGTGGCTCAGCCTGTAATCCCGCGCCTTTGGGAGGCTGAGCTCAGTGGATTGCCTGAGCCCGCAGGTTCGAGACCCGCCTGGGCAACTTGGCGAGACCTCATCTCTACAATAAATAAATAAATAAAAAATCAGCCAGGCATGGTAGCACGTGCCTGTAGGTCCAGCTACTTGGAAGGCTGAAGCAGAAGGATTGCCGGAACCCAGCAGGTTGAGCTGCGGTGGCAGGGAGCGGCCATTGCACTCCAGACAGAGTGAGACTCCAACTCAAAACAAACAAACAAACACGAAACAACAGAAAAAAAAATTTTTTTTCTATTGCAGTGTTTTTGATATCTAGCATTTCTTTTGGGTTCTTTATTGGGTTTTCCATCTCTTTGCTTACATTTCCCATCTGTTCTTGCATGCAGTCTATTTTATTCCTGAGAACACTTAATATCATAATCCTAGTTGTTTTAAATTCCTTGTTTGTTAATTCTAATATCCTTGTCAATGCCATATCTGAGACTGGACTTGATGTTTGCTTTGTCTCTTCAAATTGTTTTTTTTTTTTTTGCCTTTTAGTATGTCTTGTAATTTTTTTTCTTGATAGCTAGACATAGTACTGGGTAAAAGGTGCTGCTCAAATAGGCCTTTAGTAATGTGATAAGATGTGGGTAGAGGAGAATTGTCCTCTAGTTCCATGATTAGGTCTCAATCTTTTAGTGGGCCTATATTCTGGATTGAGGACTGCACATGTGATTCTCAATTCCCCCTTCCTTTGCCTCAGGTGGGATGGGATAGCTAGAGTAGCCTGAAATTGGGTAAATGCCTTCTTCTGTATGAAAGGTTAGATGGACCTGGAATTGGGTATTTCCCATCCCCCAGGTCAATTAGGCTCTGGTTAAATAGTTTCTCCTGGGGGCAGATCTTGTTAAGAAGAGAATGCCCTGGCATATTTTTAAATGGTTTCTCTTCCCGTCCCTCCGCTGGAAGCATCAGGGGATTTTTCTCTAATATTACTGTGAGAGACTTGCAGAGCTCCAGAAAGTGAAAGTCACATAAGTTTGGGGACCTGACTGATGTCTGAATCTCTCTGGAGTTTTTAATCTCTCAGAATTGTCCACACTGAGCCTCAAGCCATTTAACTGCAGCTCAGGTTTTCTTGCTAAGCACCAGAGTTTCCTACTTTTTCAAGTTGTAATTCTCTCTATTCCCTGTTAATCTCTTCAGGTGTGAAGCCAACAGTTTACCCTGTGATCTCCTTTCTCTTATGGGTATAAGAAGAGTTGATTCTTCAATTTGTTCAAGTTTTTACTTGTTGTTGGGATGGAGTGGTGACTTCTAAGATTCTCATACACCAGACTGGAAATCAGTAACCTCATACCTGCCTTTCAGCTCCTGGCAATCAGTAATCTGTTCTCCATCTTTGTAATTGTATTTCAAGAATATTATATTGGCTGGGTGTGGTGGGTCACACTTGAAATGCCAGCATTCTAGGAGGTCGAGGTGAGAGGATCACTTGAATTCAGGAGTATGGGACCAGCCTGGGCAACATAGCAAGATCTTGTCTCTACAAAAAAAAACACAAAAAAATTAGCCAGTCATGGTGGTTTGCAATTGTAGTCCCAGCTACTTGGAAGGCTGAGGCAGAAGGATTGCCTGAGTCCAAGAGGGCGAGACTGCAGTGAGCCATGATCATTCCACTGCACTCCAGCCTGGATGATAAAGTGAGAATCTGACTAAAAAAAAAAAAAGTTTATATTCATGAAATCATTTCTGTAACATTTTGTGTGAATGCCCCTTTTCCATTCAATGTTTCACTAACAATCTATCCAGCTTGCTGCTGACACTAGTTCATTTCTTTTTATTGGTGGGTAATATTTCATGATATGGATTTATCACAATTTTTTAAGCAATTTATCTTGGGTCTTTTATTATTCAAACATATTTACATATTATTTATATTTTCAACTGCTAGGGGGATGGGGTTCCATTCTCTTTTTACTTTTGTTTTTAAATGTATTATTTTCTTTTTAATCGACATATAATAATTGTACAATAATTGCAAATATTTTCTTTCAGTTTTTGGATTGTCTCTTTATTTGTTGGTTGTTTTTTTTATTGTGCAAATTTTGTTTTTTTAGTTTATTGTAATATCATGTGTCTAGTAACATTTTTGTTGGTTGTAGTTTCATGTTCTTATCCAAAAATTCTTGCCCAGACCAATGTCCTGGAGTGTTTCCCCAGTGTTTTCTTCTAGCAATTTTATAATTTTGGGTCTTACGTTTAAGTCTTTAATCCATTTTTTTTTTTTTTTGAGTTGGAGTCTCACTCTGTCGCCCAGACTGGAGTGCAGTGGCCGCTCCCGGCCACCGCAGCCTCGACCTGCTGGGCTCTGGCGATCCTTCTGCCTCAGCCTTCCAAGTATCTGAACTACAGGTGCACATTACCATACCCAGCTCATTTTGATTTATTGTAGAGATGAGATCTCGCCAAGTTGCCCAGGCAGGTCTCGAACCCGCGGGCTCAGGCAATCCACTCACCTCAACCTCCCAAAGGCGCGAGATTACAGGCTGAGCCACCAAGCCTGGCTTTTAATCCATTTAAAGTTGATTTTGTCCATGGGAAGGGATGGGGTCTCTTCTGCATGTAGATTTCCAGTTTTTCCAGCACTATTTATTGAACAGACTGTTTTTACCCCTGATGTATAAGTGAGTCTCTTGTAGGCATCACAGAGTTGGGCCTTGTTTTTTTGATTCATTCACTCTTTTGATTGGATAATTTAACCCATTTACATTCAAAGTTATTATTGACAGGGCAAGTAATTGATTTCTGGCTATTTTTAGATCTTTTGTTTCTTTCTTGATCTCATCTACCTTTATGGTCTGGTATTTTTTCTGTAGTGATAAGATGTGATTCCTTTCTCTTTTTCATTTGTGTATCTGCTATATTTTTTCCTTTCTTACTCTGGGGCCTACATTAAAAAAATCTTACTGCTATAAAAGACTATTTTAACCTGATAGCAACTTAACTTTGGTTAACAACTTAACTTTAGCATACAAATAATTTAGTCTTTTACCTGCTCCCAAAATTACAATTTATACTTTTGTTGTCTTAATTAATGTGTTTTATATTGTATATTTTTTAAACAACTTATTGTAGCTGTGACTATCATTGACCATTTTGCCTTTTTAATCTTTATATTAGTGATTTGAAAGATTACATACACTATTACAGTAAAGGATGATTCTGAATTTGCTTATGAGTTTTCCTCTACCAGTGAGCTTTATACTTTTATATTACTTCATGGTAGTAATTAATTTCCTTTTGTTTTTTGGTGGTAGCACTTTCTTAAGCATTTCTTATAAGGTTAAACTAGTTGTGATGAATTCCTTCAACTTTTGCTTGTCTGGAAAATACTTGAGTGTTAATTTTTTTTTTTTTTTTGGTACTTTGAATATATCATCCCAGGCTTTCTGGGCCTGCTGAGAAATCTGCTGATAGTCTAATGGAGATTTCATTATATATGACTGATGTTCTTCTCTTGCTTTTTAAAAATTATCTTTAAATTTTAACTGTTGATTTTAATGTGCCTCAGAGAGGATGTTTCTGGGTTAAAACTATTTGGGTCAGCCTGTAATCCCGTGCCTTTGGGAGGCTGAGGTGAATGGATTGCCTGAGCCCGCGGGTTCGAGACCCGCCTGGGCAGCTAGACCTCATCTCTACAATAAATCAAAAAATCAGCCAGGCATGGTAGCATGCGCCTGTAATTCTGGCTACTCAGAAGGCTGAGGCAGAAGGATTGCCGGAGCCCAGCAGATCAAGGCTAAGGTGGCCGAGAGCAGCCACTGCACTCCAGTCTGGGTGACAGAGTGAGACTCTAACTCAAAAAAAAAAACCAAAACAAAACTATTGGGGGTCTTTGGGCTTCATGGGTATGAATGTCCATATCTATACCAAGACTTGGGAAGTTTTCAGCTATTATTTCATTAAAAAGCTTTGTGTACCTTTCTCTGATCATCTTCTATAATTTCAATAAGACAAAAACATGTTTGCTTGATAGTGTCCCATAAGTTTAATTGTCTTTCTTTACTCTCTTTCATTCCCCCCCCCTTTGGTCTAACTGGGTTATTTCAAAAGACTATTTTCAGGTTAATAAATTCTTTCTTCTACTTGATTTAATCTGCTGTTGAATCTCAATTGTATTTTTTATGTTATTCATTGAAATCTTCAGCTCCAGGATTTCTGTTTTTTTTTTTTAATGGTATCTATTTCTTTGTTGAGTTTCTCATTCAAATAATGAATTTCTGCTCTGATTTTATTAAATTGTCTATCTGTGTTCTCTTGTATCTCTATGAGTTTCCTTAAAATTGTTATTTTGAATTCATTTTCAAGCAATTCATAAATGTCCATTTCTTTGGGGTCAGTTACTGGGTTTTGTGTGTATGTGTGTTTGTGTGATGTTATGTTTCCCTGTTTTCTCATATTTCTTGTGTCCATTTGATATTTCTGCATCTGGTGGGACAGTCGCCTTGTGATAGCCTGACTGGGTTGTTATGGCTACTGCCCAGAAAAACTAAGACTGACACAGCAGAGAAAGCATTTAATATTGCAAAGCAGCTGACTGAGCAGGATGGGAGATAGTACTCAAATCTGCTTCCCTGAGAATTCAGAAGCTAAGGTTTTTAAAGAGAATTCTATAGGCAAGGGGAAAAGGGACTGCTGATTGGTTGATAATGTCATGGGGATGTTGAAACTGCCTTTATGTCTTAGAGCCTATTTCTGGGAGAGGGTATCACAGGATTGGTGGAGCTGGCTTCCTGGCATGTGTTCTGGGCCTGGTATCTCAAATACCATTCTTAGGTTTGCAATAGATGTCATCTTTAAAAAAAGTCCTATGATCATCAGCTAGTACTCCCTGCTCAGTGAGCCATTATAGAGTTAGTTTAGGAGGAAGGTATGGAGGAAGGGCCCTGGACACAAAAGTCACTTTTATCCTTCAACCTCTGCTTTTGTCCTCAAGAAGATTTATGTAGTTTTAGATCCACTGTCTAAGGAAGAATACATTTATCATCCTCAGGGTAGCTTCTCCCCTCCCCAGGGGTCAGAATGTGAAGATAATCAATTTCCCTCTATTAGAGTGAAAATAAACTTAGAAACAATAGATTTGTTAATTCTAATCATAGTTGCAGCTATTCAGGGCTCAGCTCTCTTCTATAGCTTTTACTCCATGGCCTGATATTAATTTTATATAGGTGGTTTCAGCGTCTTCCAATTTTATAGAGTGACTATTGTAGAAAATGGTTTTTGCCTGAAGATGTGTCTTGTCCTGGAGTGTCAGTTGGGTAAGTTGACTTTGGTTCTAGGTAGGTGCAGTAGTGTAGTCCCCTTGCAGTTTCTTCACCTGTAGTCAGTGTTAGCAATGCCTATGAATGCCTCAGTGGCCTAGACTGCAGAAGTTTGTGTGGTTCTTTGCTGGGCTAGGTGCAGCATCCCTACTGAGGGCAAGGATGTTGGGTTGTTCTGCATGCTGAAGTTGCACAGGACTACTCCTCTAGGTTGAGTATGAGCTCTCTGCTGAGGACAGAGGCTTTGGGTTGTTCTGTGTGTTTCAGGTACATGGGGACAGCTCACTGAGGTTGGGTACAGCCTTTCTGTTGGGGTCAGGCACGGCCTTCCTACTGGGAGTGGGGATGCCAAGCTATTCTACACACTGTGGGTACACTTGGGATGCTCCACTGGAGTTGGGAGTAGCCTTCCCAGTGGGGCTAGGGGTTCCAGGCTGTTCTGTGTGCTGTGGGTGCACAGGGGCTGCTCTGCTAGGGTTGGGCACAGTATCTCTTCTGTGGGTTGGACACTAAGTTGATATATCTGATCAAGCACTGCAACAGGCAAAAACACAGATATCCATGCCCTGGTCACTTTCTTTGTTTCTAACTGAGCCTTGGGCAATCAAGTCATGCCCTTTCCCCTAGTGTATTCTATGAAGTGAGATCCGAGTGGGCTCCCAGAGAAGTATTATGGAATGTTAGGGGGGCTGGGTGACTGCCTCAGTTGTCTTTTCTTCCATAGAAACTGTGAGCTCAGGGAAATTTCCTCAATCTCTCATTATGCCAACTTGGGAAAGGGGGAGGAGGTGCTTTGAGCACACTGCTGTGGTCAAAGTGAGACTATTCTTCTTACCCTTTTAATTTGGATTTTGTTCAGTTCTGCAAACCCTTTAGCAGTTGCAAACTTGTTTCTAGGTGTTGACAAGATGTTAGAGTTTGTGGATAATTGCTAGTTGAAATTTCTGTGGGGATACAGTGGAGCTTGAGATTTCCTATTCCACCATCTTGTTGATAGTACTCTTGTAGTTTGTTTAACTGTTCACTCATTGATCGATATCTGAGTGTTTCCAGTGTTTGAATATTACAAGTAGTGATGCTATAAGCCTTCAATGTACAGATTTTTGTGAACATATAATTTCATTCTTTTTGGGATAAGTGCCTAGGAGTGTAATTGCTGGGTCATATGGCAGTTGCATATTTGGTTTTTAAAGAAGCTGCCAAACTGTCTTCCAGAATGGCTTTGCCGTTTTACATCTCCACCAGCAATGTGTCAGTAATTCAGTTTCTCCACATCCTTGACCATCTTTAGTGTTGTCGCTATTTAGATTTTTTTTGGCCACTGTGATAGGTGTGTAGTGATATCTCACTGGGGGTATAATTGGTGTTTTTTAGTGACTAAGGATATTCAACATTGTTGCATGTGCTTATTTTCCATCTTTATAGCTTCCTAAGTGAAATGTCATTTTATGCCTTTTACCCATTTTCTGTTTGGCTTCATTTTTTACTGTTGAATTTTGAGTGCTCTTTATATATTCTAAATGACAATCTTTTGTTTGGTATATGGTTTGCAAATATTTTTGTCCCAGATTGTAATGTATCTTTTTAAAAATTTAATTTTTTAAAAAAATTGTAGTGATGTAAGGTACAAATGAGAGTTAGCTACATAAGTAGGCCGCATGCAGGTGAAGTTTGGGCTTCTAATCGGTCTTCATTCACCCTGGTAGTGGACCAGGTACCCTTTGTGTTGTGTAGTTTATCTCTTCATTTCTTAGTAGGTTCTTTCATAATTTTATTTAAAAATATATATTATATAAAAGTTTTATTTTTAAATTTTTTTATTTCAATAGCTTCAGGGGTAAAGTGGTTTTTGGTTATGTGGATGAATTGTACAGTGCCGAAGTCTGGGCTTTTAGTGTACCCGTCACCCAAAGGATGTACATTGTGTCCTACAGGTAATTTTTTATCCCTCACCTCTCTCTCAGTAAACCCCCTTCTGAGTCTCCAATATCCTTTATATCATGTCACAGAGCAAAGTGTTACATTTAAATGAAGTCCAATTTTTCAATTTTTCTTTTATAGATTATGCTTTCTGATGTTATATCTAAAACTGTCTATTTTTTAAAAAGCTTTATCATTTTATGTTTTACATTTAAATCTTTGATAAATTTTGAATTAAATTTTATATAAGGTATGAGACTTAGGTAAAGGTTTTTTTTCTTTTTGCCTATGGATTTTCAATTGTTCCAATGCCGTTTTTAAAATTTCTAAAAATGTGGTTAACGATATTTTCTTGTACTTTCAATTCACTTGAGAACAAGAGCTTAGTTTTCAGAACTTGGCTATTATTTAAACTTTTGTTTTCTCCCAAATAGCCCTTGTATATATTTAAAAGGGCTATCCTAAGTGTATGACGCACTGTACGTTTTAACTCATAAAAGCTTACTATAATCTTTCCAAAACTTACATCTGAATCAAAATTTAGAAAATATTTTTTGAGAAACTATGTTACAACTGCTTTTATGTGAGTTCTGTGAGTATCCAGCAAATGGTGACCCCAAAACAGGCTCCAATCCCATTTGTTAAACTGACTGTTCTTCCTCTGTTGAATTGCTTTTGTCAAAAATTACTTTTGTCAAAAATCAGTTGGGCATATTTGTGTAGCTCGTTTTCTGGATTCTCAATTCTGTTTCATTGATAGATGTGTTTATTCCTCTGCCAATACCACACGGTCTTCACTACTGTAGCTATATAATAAGTCTTAAAATTAAGTTTATTTTTATTTTTCAAGATTGTTTTAAGTATGTGACTTCCTATGACTTTTCATATACATTTTACATGTATATATCTACAATAAACTCTTATCAAGATTTGGATGGAAATTACATTAGTCTTGTACATCAGTTTGGGAGAATTGATATCTTTATTATGTTAAATCTTCAATTCAAGAACACAGTCTATTTATTTAGATCTTTGGCATCTTTAATAAATATATTTTTGTTTTCAGCATAAATGTCCTTTTTTTTATTAGATTTATACTTAAGCATTTAATTTTTTTTTTGAGTTGGAGTCTCACTCTGTCCCCCAGGCTGGAGTGTTAAAGTGAAAGCATTCCATTTTTAATCATTACTATTTTGTTAACTGTTGAGTTTTTTGGTTGATACTCTTTATCAAGTTAGGAAGGTCCCCCTCTATTCTTTGTTTGCTGAGAAATTTTAAAAATTATTATCAGTAGGTATTGAGTTATATCAAATACTTCTAAATCAATTTATATAATCATGTAATTTTTCTTGTTTAGTCTGTTCAGATGATGGATTACATGATTTTTGAATATTGACATAGACTTGCATCCTTAGAATAGTCCCCACTTGGTCATGGCATATAATTATTTTTATACATTGCTAGATTATATTTAAAATTTTTCTTTCTTTTTTGGAGAGATATGGTCTCACTATGTTGTCCATGCTGGTCTCGAATCCTGCACCAAAGCAATCCTCTAGCCTCAGCCTCCCAAAGTGCTGGGATTATAGGCGTGATTGCCAGTCTTCTAAGTTCTATTTGCTAATATTTTATTTAGAATTTTTGTGTCTATGTTCATCACAGATTTTGGCCTGTGGTTTTCTTTTTTTGTATAGTCTTTGTCATGTTTTAGAATTAGGGTAATACTGGTTTCATAAAATGAATCCCAAAGTTTCATCCTCTTCTGTTTTCTCTTGAAAAGATTGTGTAGAGTGGGCATTCAGTCTTCTTTGAACATTTGGTAGAATTTCCCAGTGAAGTTTTCTGGGCCTGGAGAGTTGTTTTTGGTGGATTTTAAGAAAATTATAAATTCAATTTTCTTAATAGTTACAGGACTATTTAAATCATTGATTTCATATTGAGTGAATATGAAATCATATAGTTTGTGTTTTTTGAGAAATTAGTCAATTTTTATCTAAGTTGTCAAATTTCTGTGTGCACAGTTATTCTTTGCACGATATTCTCTTATCCTTTTGCTGTCTGCAATGTCTGTAGTGATATCTTGTGTTTCCTTCCTGAAACTGGTAGTTAGTGTCTTTTTTCTTTATTTTGCCACACTTGCTGGAGGCTTGTAGACTTCACTGATTTTGTCCAAAGAAATTGTTCTTTGCTTCACTGATTTTTTTCTATTATTTTTCTGGCTTTGATTTCATTAGTTTTTGTTTTATCTTTTTTTATTACATTCCTTCTGTTCATTTTGGGTTTGTTTTGCTCTTTTTCTCAGATCTTGAGATAGGAGATTAGTTTGATTTGAGATTTTTCCTCTTTTAGTCATATACATTTTTTTTTTTTTTTTTTAGTCAAGGATCCTCTCTGTCTTCCAGGCTGGAGTGCAGTGGCACAAACATGGCTTACCACAGACTTGACCTCCTTCTACCGGGTAGCTGGGACCTAGGTGTGCACCACCACACCCAGCTAATTTTTAAATTTTTTTGTACAGACAAGGTCTCGCTATGTTGCTCAGGTTGATCTCAAGCTCCTGGGTTCAAGCAATCTTCCCACCTTAGCTTTCCAAAGTGCTGGAATTACAGGCATGTGCCACCACATCTAGCCTGGTCCATGAATATCTAAGCACATGTTTAGATTCTGGGTGCTTAGGGGCTATTCTTTTATCTTTCAGTTATTGATTTCTAGTTTTAGTCCTTTGTGCTCAGAGAATATACTCTGTATAATATCAGTTTTTTAAAACTTGTAGAGATTTGTTTAATTTGTTTGCCCAGGAGGTGATCTTTCTTGAGATATATTCCATAGGCACTTGTGAAAAATGTGTATTTTGCTATTGTTTTGAGGAATGGTCTATACATGTTGATTAGATCTTGTTGGTTGAAGGTGTTACTGAGTTCTATATCCTTGCTAGTCTTCTGCCTAGTTATTCTATCAATTGTTGAAAGAAGGGTGCTGAAATCTCTCACTAAAATGGTAAATTTATCTGTTTATACTTTCAGTCCTATTAGATTTTGCTTCAATTGTTTTACATCTCTGTTATTGGGTGCATATCATATAGGATTACTATGTCTTTTTGGTAGATTGACCTTTTTGTAATTATATAATGTTTCTCTTTCTTTGGCAATTTTCTTTATTCTGACATCTACTCTGTCTAATAATATAGCCACTATGCTTTCATTTTATTAATGTTTATGTAATCTACCTATTCATCTATACATTTTTTGCTTTCAATCTGTTTATATTCAAGTGTAATCTTGTTATATTTGAATTGGATTTCATGTAAATAGCATATGGTGGCCTTATTTTTTTAAATTCATGCTGCCAATATCCCTCTCTTTTTTGTCATGACATAGCTTTTTGGCAGCACATGCATTTGTGAGCAGAATATTCCTCTTTAAATTAATATATTTAGACCATTTACATTTACATTTAATTAAATTTACATTTATTTTAATTATATTATCTTAGATTTGCCATTTAATTTTTTGTTTTCTCTTTGTTCTATCTTTCTTTCTCTTTTTGGTTTCTGTTTTCTTTTTCCTGCCTTCTTGTGGGCTACTTAAACATTCTATAGAATTCCATTTAGGTTTGTCATAGTGTTCTTGAGTCTATCTTTTTGTATAACTTTCCAAGTGGCTGCTTTAGGTATTACCTTATATACATATAACAGTTTGCTGATGTCATTTTACCAGTTCAAGTGAAGTACACAAACTTTACCTCCCTTTATGGCACTTTAACCTCCCTCATTTGTAACCGAATTGTCTTATAAATATTTTTTCTACATACATTTAGAACCATATCATAGACTGCTATACTTTTTCTTCAATCTTCAAATGTAATTTTTAAAACTCTAGAGGAAGAGGAAATGATCTTATTTCCCCCTATGTTCACTTACTATGCTTTTTTCAAATTTCCTTCTTTTATCATTTTCTTACTGTTTAGAGATCTTTTAGGCGTTCCTTCTGAGTAGGTCTGCTGGAAATAGATTCTTTTGCTTTCCTTCATCTGAGAATTTTTTGATTTCCCCTTTATTCATGGAGGATATTTTCATGGGTTAACAGTTCTTTCAGCACTTAAAAAGATTGTGCCACTGCCTTCTGGTTTTCATAGTTTCTGATGAGAAATTCACTGTCATTTAAATTGCTTTCCACCTATAGTTAAGATTTTATTTATTTCTTGGTGCTTTTAAGACACTTTCTTTGTCTTTAGTTTTCCAAACTTAACATGTCTAGGTGTGGATTTCTTTGCATTTATCCTTCCTGGGGCTTGCCAGTGAAGTGAGAGTGGAGAGACATGGATCAGAGCGTAGACTTACATATCAGCACCCTGGTGAGGAGTCTCTGGGTCAGAGAACTGTGAAAAGCAGCACTGGCTTGGGATCTTTAGCACTGCTGGGTTTACGTTATCTCAAGTTAGTAGATGTTGGGTGCAGTTTTACAGGCTAAGCAAAGCAGACTGCCTCCAGATGGCTAAAAATCTGTGTATTTGATCTATGTTTAAAATAATCAGATTTGTAAAAATTTGAGTTTATTACCAATGGGCTTTTGAGCTAACAGATCTCAGCCTACTGTGAAGAAGTAAGCAGCGTAGGGGCCCATGTGCAGAGGCCATATTTGGCTCATTCTTGTAACACAGCTCCACTAATTTTCCTCAGACACCACCCCTGACACCTTTGGGGCTGAGGTTCCAGCTGGTTTGTTGTCTTCTTTATACTTTTCAGAATTTTCTTATCTTCATTTTATATATAACGTATAGGGTTTTTAGTTGTACTTAGAAGAAGCGACAGGGAAAAGTACATCTACTCCATCTGCTGGAAGTGGAAGTTCCAGGCCATTTCTTTGTAATATTGAGTGATATTTTATTATATGAACATACCGCATTATCTTTACCCATTCACGTGTTGATGGGTATTTGGGTTGTTTTTGACTATTGTTAGTAAAGTTACTATGACTATTCACCTAAGAAGATTCAACTATATTTTGAATAAGCAAAGATTCTCGCACTCTTTTTCCAACATGAGGAGAAATAAAGTTCCCATAACCAGTGGAAGGTAGTCCCTGTGTCTATCTCATCAAATTCGATCATGATATTCTCTGAATAATCTGTTATCTTAATTTTAAATGTTAAGATTTATGATTTCCATGAATACTTTTAATAATAATGAGAATGAGAAGAGAAACAGAAAACACACACACACACACAGAGCAAGGAAAAAATATACACAGCTGCTACAGTACATGATTTTATAATTAATCACAAGCTTGTAGCTGACATTTATAATTTCTTTCTTCTACTGTCCATGTTACCTTTGCTTTCAGAAGAAAACCTCAACTGGTATGTGTTCTCTACCTGGGGAGGAAGGTGGTGACCCAAACCTTTGTTCCTGAGGGTCAAAATCTTCAGCAATTCTACCTTTTTTGGTCGTCTTCAGTTTTCCATTGATTTGTACTCTTGAACATGAAATTATTAAGAGATGGCCTAGAGAATCCTCTGTGTTTTAGACATAGTTCTCTTTGTCTTCATTCAGTGGCAGTAACCTAATTTCCCCATGTAATCAGGATCAATTATTCCAGCAGCATAATGTGCCCAAATGACTGTGTGACTTGTTTTAACCTCCAACCCAATGAAACCATTATTGTGTGCTTTGGTGGAAGCGTTTCATTATTCTGGGTAATAAAGAACTTCAAATATTTAGGACTCAAGGTTGTAAAGACAGGAATGAAAAATTATGCTAGTGTAGTTTAGGTATAATAGTGAGAAGAAGCATTCTGATATCTACCCTTTGATTCTTGGATCAATGTATTTTGGCATTAGGGGAAGCAGCACCATATATCTGTCACCAATGCAAACAGTATACTGTATCCTGTATGACAGAACCCCATCCTGTCATGGTATTGCCTGCCAGCTGGTTCTATAACAAAATGTTCAGCATATCACTTAATCATTCTGTCAGTCCTGCTGTTTTAGATCAACGGGACACATAGCACCATGGGTGTGAACCCATTGCTACATTTCTTTTGCTGTGACAAGAATTCCTTGGTCAGAAACAATATGTGTAGAATATCATGATGATGATGATATAAGGCATTTTACAATTCCATAAATATCTGTGCTGGCAGAAGCATAATTAGAGAAGTCAAATTCATATCCAGATTGTTTGCTGAGTCTAGTGAAGACATATTACTTGCCAGTAGGTGGCTGGCTAATTACCCTAGGGAATTGTATTATACCTTGGGCTCCGGCTTGGGCTTTGCTGTTGGCAAGTTAAACACCTGGCAAGGCAGCAGCCAACTCAGCGTTGATGAGGGGAAGTCCTTGTTCTTGAGCCTGGGTGTAACTGCCACTTTGCCACAATGCCTACTTTGTACATGATCTGTTGGACAAAGATTGGGATGATTGGTATCCACTGAACATTTTATCTAGTTCACATTGTGAAGAGCATCTTCTGCAAGGACATCCTTTAGTAAGCATTCACATGGAACATAAATATCTTTCTAGTCTGTGCCCATTCATAGAGGTTCAGTCCCATGTCTTTCACAAAATTTAGTCAGATTTTTTTTGAAAGCAGGATTTATTAAGAGGACAGAAAAGTTCCTCCAGTGGGAGGGGACCCGAGGGAGTGGCCCTTAGTCAGTTTTTGATCATTATTTCTTCAAAATTTTTTCTAAATCAGTATTATTTTCTTCTAATTTTGGCATCCGGTATCACAAATGTCAGGCCTTTTAGTGTTGTTCCATAGGTTTCTGAGGCTGTTTAATTATTTTTTATTTTTGGTTGTGTGAATTAGATAATTTCTACTAATCTGTTAGGTAGATCTCAGTGGGACCTCCAAAAATGTTAGGTTTCACACTCCTAGCGGGGTCTCTGGGGTTTGGGTGTCTGGAGTGCGATCTGGTGCTGCATGAAAGATGCAAAGAATTGCACAGAAGTTAGATTAGAAAATATAGTTAATTTAGAAAGTAAATTAGAGAGAGAGATAAAGAGGAGATTCACCCTCCCAAGGTAGGGAAGTGGCCAAAGCCAGGAAACGAGGCCGGGCCATAGCTCAAAGAGCACGTGGTCACACCATAGCTTAGCAAGGCAATGGCCACTGGGTGCTCCTGGTTGAGTCTTTTTAATCCTTCCCTTTGATGGGGAAAGATCATTAAGGTAATTGGGTTGGTGGTATGCTCCACTTCATCACAATGGGCCAGGTAAGCACAGGTATTGACATCAGGTGATGGACAGCATGCAGATGAGTGGGTTAGTCACATGATTGCTGCCATGGTGGTGGGTTAGATGGGAGGAGACAAGGGGAGGGGTTTTCCTGTAAGAGATCTGCCAGATGTTTCCAGTCTACAAGCTCCTTAGGAAAAAGGTGGTCTTATTATCATTTCTATGACTTCGCCAGCTAAGGGGTGATCTTTGACTTTCTGCCTTTGTCAAGGAATTTGAAAGTTTCTTAGAAGTTATTATGCTAAACCATGAATTGAAAGGTTGGGCTGTCCTTGTCTTGCATCTGATGGAGATTTGCCAAGGGGGTGGGGTAGGCTGCCAGCTTGGCCTGCAGTATAATGTCGGAATGCTTCCTAAAACCTGCCGATTGGAAATTTATTTATGCCTAACCTGTGCTAGATTCAAAGCATGTCAATCTAAGCAAAAATTTCTATGCTGAGGCAAAATATGAACTAAGTTTATTCTAAGTTTCTTGGAGTCCCTCATTTCATAATCTATTTTCAAGTTTGCTGGTTTTTACTCTATCATCTTCATTCTGCTATTGAACTCAGTCAGTGAATTTTTTTTAATTTCACGTTTTCATATTCTCTTTTTTAGTTTTAAAGTTTCCACTTAAGAATTATTTTTATTTCTCTACTGAGAATGTCTACTTTTCCATTCATTTTTAAAGTGTTAACCTTTACCTCACAAAGCCTGTCTTATTTATTTATTTACTTATTTATTTTGAGTTGGGGTCTCACTCGGTCACCAAGGCTGGAGTCCAGCAGTGTGAAAATGGCTAACCGCAGCCTCCACTTCCTGGGCTCAGGTGATCTTTCAGGATCAGTCTCCTGAGTAACTGAGACTACAAGAACACACCACCACACCTGGCTAATTTTTTGATTTCTTCTAGAGATGAGGTCTTGCTATGTTGCCTAGGCTGGTCTCAAACTACTGGGCACAAGCAATTCTCCCACTTTGGCTTCCCAAAGTGTTGGGATTATAGTTGTGAGCCACCATGCCCAGCCATGAGTGGGATCTTGAGTAGAGTATACCACAGAGAAAGATTTTGATTTTTACAGAAAAAAGGATCTTGATTTCTACCCCAAAGAACTAGAAGTGACTTTCTTTTATAAGTCACGAACAAATTTCTAATTTGGGGAGGAACATACAATTGCATGCTATGTTTTGTCAGATACTTTGAGAATAGGAAGTTTTTGCCTAAAATATGATGTCTGCTGAGGTGTAAATGACAGTTGGTGTCTGCAATGACCAAGAGCTGTCATTAATATCAGATGGGCCCTTCAGTTGAGTCTGCATATGGGGGTCTGAAACCCTTGATATGACCAAATAATATTTTTCCTTTCTCATAAGAATGAGTTGCGTTAATAACTTAAGAATCCTGTTCTTAATTAGATAAGCCAAAAGCACACACCCTACCCTGGAAGGTTTGCCACATAACCACACTGGGGGAGGGGGAACACCATTCTCATTCTCTTGTTTAAAGCCCCTTTGTTTAGCAATTCTGTTTATTTAATCTTTTGATACATATGTAATTTATATCAAAAAAGATTTGTATTTGGTTTTTACTGCAGACTCCCAATTTTTGCTTCTCAGAAAGTAATAAATCAATTAAAAAGAATTTTGTTCTTTGATTCCCAAAGAAGGCAAAGAAAAAAAGTTACAATTGTACTTCTCTTTGAAACCACAATTTTTCCCCAGCAAATGTAATACAAAGGATCATGACATTCAAGTCCCTCCTTTTTCTGAGACAGTTTGTTTGGGCCTGCGGGGATTCAGGTTTAAGTTGCAGGCAACCTCTTTGCCACTAGCTTCAGTCACTGAGAGAGAAAAGTCAGAAATGGGGTCGAAAGCTTTTACATCAGAAAATATTTTGCTATTTGGGGAAATGGTTGTGTAGAATGTGAGATATTGCTTGGACTTTGCATTTGACAGAATTGAAAGGCATGTGAAACGCTTTGGCCTGTCTTTGTCACCTAGGGTTTTGAAAACATTCACTTTATCCTAATTAAAAATAATTGAAATACCATTTAGTCTAGGGAAAGGGGTAGCCTCAGGGTTGGTGGGCCCTAAAGCATTAGGCAAGTCTAAGCCTCACAAACATTTAATTCCCTCTCTAGGGTCTCTCCTGAGGCAACACTTTCTTGTGGTAATCCTTCTCACTGAGATCTCAAGTTTAAAGATGAACTGTAATGAGTGTTTGGAGGAGGAGGAAGTTTAAGAAAAGCTGCATTCTTTTTTTTTTTTTTTTTTGACTAAGCATCTCACTAATTAGAGTCCCTAGACAGTATGACTTAAGCCACTTAGTGCAATCCCACCTATAGATTAAATCTCCCCCTCACCACCAAGGGCCAGAGTGCCAACCAAGTGAGCCTGTACTGGGAGGAAGCTCCTGGTAGTGGTCTGGGGGAGAAAGAACCAGAAACTAGTGTTTGAGTCAAAGTCAAAATCAATGCCAAGACCATGGCACGGGGCCTGAAGGGGCAATCAGAAGTCGGGCTGAATATGCAGGAAATGGAAGTGGTTCAGGAACAAAGTGGGGTGGTGCTGGGTAGTTTCTGGGATTGGTGCACTTGAAGTTAGGGTGGGGAGGAATAGGGATGTTAGGGATCCAGTCAGCCACTACTGAAGAGTTCTCTCTGGTACTTGCAAGGACAGACCGAGAGTGGGAAGCCATTTGTCATCTTGTTCTTAAAACCTAACACAATGATGAGAAAGCAGAAGCTATGCTTTTGGAGAAATGCACACTTTAGATATAATTAACTTTACCGACTTTGTCTTTTCAGAAACAGACTTCCAGGTATCTGAGATATCTCATAGTGGCAATCAAGCTTGCCTAGAGTAAAGGGAATTTACAAGGCCTAAGATATCATGCATTGGGCAAGGACTGCAAAAGTTATGAAACTTGTCATTACAAAAGTTATAACCGCTCAGAGGGGGAGCAGGTGGGGATTCGATCCTCTTGATTGTGTACTATCTACAGGGAAGCCAAAGATCCCCCAAAGCTACCTATTGGGAATGCCTAGGAGATAAGGGGAAGTGCACCATCCACTAGCTCTAAGAAATGTCATTTGGGAAGGTACAGGAGAATTAGAATCCTTGTCACCCCCTTCTCTAGGGACTATGATAATGTGGGCGGACATTAATGGGTCTCTGTGTCACAGGTTCTCCAAGACATCCACAGGTGGTCGATAAGGAAGTCACAGCAGTCACGGCAGTCATGTGCAACATCTCTAAGGGAAGGATTTAAGCCAGGACTCTGGGGGGCTATGACGCCACACTCACCTAGAGTGTAGGCCCACTCCCTATCTGAACTTTTCTTAAATAAATCTTTTCTTCTCTCACCTCTGTGTGTCACAATTCTTTGCAATTTACTTGAATCTCTGGCTTGCCAGTGTGCACCTCCGGCTTGCCAGCCCCGGCGGTGCTGCGCACCTCCCTGGGTCTCTCCACCCTCACCCTGTCCGTCCATACCCTAACAGTACTTACTTCTGTTTTTTCTTGTCAAAGTTCTGGCTATTAGAACATTTTCAATTTGTTAATTTCCCTTTTTATAGCTACAAGTATTATTTTTAAATATTTTATTATAAAATTAAACGTTCTGATTGGTTGAAACAAAAACTGAGAAATAAAAACTTGGAAAGCACTAAAAAGAATTGAGAAAAAAATTAAAATGCACCAGTAATCAGAATACACAGAGGTAACTACTATTGATATTGTGTTTTGGTGAATATCCTTCCTGTCTTTCTTGTCTATACTAAGCAGCACCCTGACCCCCAATATTATTTAGATTCATTTATTCTAAAAATATGTAATGAGGTCCTATTCTATACCTGGCACAGTTGTAAGCACTGTTACGTATGGCAGGGATAAAGCTGACAAAATCTTCATCCTCCTTTGCTGACATGCTAGTGAGAGTGGAAGATACAACAAGAGCAAGAAAATAAAATATATGGTATGTTAGATATGAGTGCTAGGGAGAAAATAAAACCGTAGGAGGAGCAGGGACTCTTAGGGTTAGAAATAATTGCAATTTGTAATTTTATTTTATTTTTATTTTTATTTTTTTTGAGTTGGAGTCTCACTCTGTCACCCAGACTGGAGTGCAGTGGCACGCTCCTGGCCACCGCAGCCTCGACCTGCTGGGCTCTGGCGATCCTTCCGCCTCAGCCTTCCAAGTAGCTGGAACTATAGGCATGCGCTACCATGCCTGGCTAATTTTTTTGATTTATTGTAGAGATGAGATCTCGCCAAGTTGCCCAGGCGGGTCTCGCTGGAAGCTCAAACTACACCTGCACCCAATTTACATATGTAGTAAATCCTCACATGCACCCCACAGCTCAAATAAAATAAAAACAATAATAAAACAAATTTTTAAATGGGGAAAAAATAAGAGTTTATGTTAATGTTTGCTTGTATAAACACAAAAACACTCTGAAAAAACACCAAAAACACTAGTAACAGTGGTTCCTGGGGTTGGGGTCCTGGGCAGGAGCTAAAGGTGAGGAAAAAGAATTTTTACTTGTTTGTGTATTTTATTTTGAAATTGAGTGTTAGAACCACTCAAAAAAATTAAATTTAAAAAAAGTTAATTTAACTTAAAAGTCTTCGCATTGCCGCCCCATATGAAGAATCCCCCTGTTATTTATTTTATTTATCACACCCCAGTGATGGGTCTCAGGCAATCCACTCACTTCAACCTCCCAAAGCGCGGGATTACAGGCTGAGCCACCGAGCCCAGCTACAATTTGTAATTTTAAAAGGGGTCATCAGAGAAGGGGACATTTGAATGGATCCCTACAGTGATGAGGAGGCCATGTGAACATCCAGAAAAATAGCAAATAGCAAGTGCAAAGGCCCTGAGGTGGGGTATGCCTGAGGTATGTGAGAGGTATCAAGGAGGCTAGTGTGCTTGGTGCAGACAGAGTGGGGAGACTAGGAGGAGTTGAGGTCATGGCCGAAGTAACCTACTGAAATGACTTTGGCACGATAAGAAGCCCATGGAGTTCTGAACAGAGGAGGGATGTGATTTGACTTATATTTACTAGAATTGCTTACAGGGTGTGTGGAGGGCAAGGGAAGAAGCAGGCAGATCAGAGAGGAGGTCATTATGACAATTCAGGGAGAGATGATGGTAACTTCATTCAGGTGATTGCACTGGCGCTGGTGAGAAGGGCTGGACTTGAAGGTGGAAGTGACTTGCTGATGAACTAGATATGGAATATGAAAGAGAAGAGTTCATAGATATTGATCTTCCATATGACCCAGCAATCCTCTTGGTAATATACCCAGAGGAACTCAAATCTTTCTACAAAAAAGATATGTAATTTTATGTAAAAAGATATGCACACGCATATTTGTTGCAGCTCTATTCACAATAGCAAAAACATGGAACCAACCATGCTGCCCATCAAAGCTGGACTACATTAAAAAAATGTGGTTCATATACACAATGGAATATTATGCAGCTACAAAGAAGGACAAACATATGATCTTCGCAGCAACTTGAATGGATTTAGAGTCTGTCATACTGAGTGATCTATCACAAAAACAAAGAACAGAGTACCATATCTTCTCACTCATAAGTGGACCTTGAGCAATTATCATAATACTATAAGAAAGGGATTAGCAGTAGTGGGAAACTGCCAGGGGAGGGAGAGGTACACCTCATCAACAAGGGTAGCTGCATAATGAACATTTGTATACCTAACCCTGACCTGTACCCCACATCTTAAAAATAAAGAAAGAGAAGCATTCAGAGTGACTCAATATTTTTAGACTGAGCAATTAGAGGAATGGATTTATCATTACCTGTGCTGGGAAAGACTTTGGTAAGAGCAGGGTTTGGGAGAAGACTAGGAGCTTGATTTTGGACCTGTCAATTTTGAGATGGCTACCAGGCTTCCAAGTAGAGATGCTGAGCAGTTTGAGTTGTGAGCCTGGAGTGTAGGCATAAGGTCAAGGTTGAATATATTAATATAATTTGAGAATCTTCATCAGCATGTAGATGGTATGAAAAGACAAGAGATCAGATGAGATCTTGAAGGGATTCGGTATAATTAGAGAAGTGAAATTGTCCAAGAACTGAACCATGGCATAGGCCAAAGTTAAGTGGTCACGGAGATGAGAAATCAGCAAAAGAGACCATGAGATAGGAGGAAACCAAGGCGTCAGTGTCCAGGAAGTTGAGGGAAGGGATGCAGAAAGGGGAGGGACAGCAGAGTGACCAACTGTGTACATACAGTCAGGCCATGCACTTAGGCATAGAACGTGTGGGGAGGAGGACTGTGCACATGTAAGGGTTTTTTTTTGAGCTATGATTTATGAGTGAAAAAATATTGTGTAAGTTTTTTTTTTTTGAATTGGAGTCTCACTCTGTCACCCAGGCTGGAGCACAGTGGCACACTCACGGCCACTGTAGCCTCGACCTGCTGGGCTCAGGAGATCCTTGCCTCAGCCTTCCAAGTAACTGGAACTACAGGCATGTGCTACCACACCCGGCTTATTTTTGTATTTATTGTAGATATGAAGTCTCACCAAGTTGCCCAGGCTGTTCTCGAACCCCTGAGCTCAGGTAATCCTCTAGCCTCAGCCTCCCAAAGTGCTGGGATTACAGGCTTAAGCCACTGCGCCCAGGCTTGTATGAGTTTTGAAGGACTGTCAGTTGGAGAAAGAGGGAAAGGACATTTCAAGAAGGAATTATTTTAAACAATGTCAAGAGAATTGAAAGTGAATGTCTTCAATGGAGTGCTGAGTAATTTGGGGCATGGTTGGGGAGATGCTGGGAGATGAGGCCGAAAAAGTACCGAGGGACCTTGAATGCTCAGCTGAGGAAAAGGGAAGAAGAATTGGAATAGTTATTTGCTGAGAGTGACCACTAACTAATAAAATTATCCCAGTTAATTTTCATGGCAAAATAACCAGATCAATATTGTTTCCATTTTACCGATGTGGACAGTGACACTCTGGTGAAGTAACTAGCCTTTCACCCAACTACTTGTAAGTGCTGGAACTAGAATTCCAACTTAGACTTGTCTTGCTCAAAGCCTTGGCAATTTTCAAGGAACCAGACTGCCTTCCTCAGAGGTTTGAGTGGAAGTGTTTGAACTACCGATTAGCACAATGTGAACTACCAGATCAATGTTTTGGGTAGGTATCTGGCAGAAGCATGGGTCATGGGTTTGAGGTAGGCCTGGTCTCTGAAATCATCTGAGATGGGTAAACACCTATATAGCCTACATGTGCTCTTGAATTGCTAACCTTGTATTTTTAACCAGGTGAGCAAGGTTGGTCAGGGGAACCATACCATCCAGAGCAGGGAGCACACACTGGGGTGTTGATTGGAGAAAACTTGACACACATTTGCCCTCAGCAGATGGACCCTGTTAGTAGTCCAACAATATTTCGTCAACATCTGTGGCATATTTCATCATGTGGTGCATCTGATACCATTTAGACAAAAGACCTAAAAAATAAAAAATAAAGCCCAGGAACAACCCAATTAAAAGAAAAAAGTTCCACTTTTCACAGAAATCTAAGGAGATCCATTTTCAAGTCAATGTCATTACAGTCACTTGAGGGAGGATAATTCTCAGAGTGTCTTCTGCACTAAGACCTTATTACAATGATGGGTGTAAAGAAATATCCATGAGATGTGCACATCAGAGGATAACGAGAACCCCAAACCATGACATATCCAATGAACTGTTTAATTGGAAAGGATTTTATCGGAGACGACGGCCGTCCTCTTGGCTTTCCAGTTATGATGGGGAGTTATGGAATGTCGATCATCATCAACACTACCCATAACCCAATGGCAGGATGAAATAATATAAATGCAAATTATGCTGTAATTAAAGAGGAAAGAGGCAAGAAGCAAAAACATTTAGCTGAGCATGGACTTCAGAGTCCTCCACTGCTTTTGAGAGTCCAGCAGGCACGTAGGATTTGCTTTGAAATAATCTGCTTATGCTGTTGATGGGGGCAGGAGGTTGATGAGAAGGAGTTGCAGGGACGGTTTTGAGGGAGTCTGAACAACACTATGGCAGACAGTTGCTGGGGGCGGGGGGCGTCAGGTGGGTGGGAGTCTGACCTTTCACACAAGGAGAAAGGATCCTTGTTATTTGCTGCGTCTTTCCCACCACTGTTTGAGATCAGCTTGTGGAGACCCATCACTGGGGTGTGATAAATAAAATAAATAACAGGGGGATTCTTCATATGGGGCGGCAATGCGAAGACTTTTAAGTTAAATAAACTTTTTTTAAATTTAATTTTTTTGAGTGGTTCTAACACTCAGTTTCAAAATAAAATACACAAACAAGTAAAAATTCTTTTTCCTCACCTTTAGCTCCTGCCCAGGACCCCAACCCCAGGAACCACTGTTACCAGTGTTCTTGGTGTTTTTTCAGAGTGTTTTTGTGTTTATACAAGCAAACATTAACATAAACTCTTATTTTTTCCCCATTTAAAAATTTGTTTTATTTTTGTTTTTATTTTATTTGAGCTGTGGGGTGCATGTGAGGATTTACTACATATGTAAATTGGGTGCAGGTGTAGTTTGAGCTTCCAGCGAGCCTTCTCTCTCCCTGATTGTGGGCCTAGTACCCAGTACATGGTTCTATGCCCCTTCTGCTCCTCCCTCCTTCTATCCCCTAGTAGTGTCCAGTGTCTGTTATTTCTGCCTTTGTGCTCAGGTGTCCAGTGATCAGAGTCCATTTATGAGTGAGATTGTGTGGTATTCAGTTTTTTGTTTCTGTGATAGTTCACTTAGAATGATGGTCTCCAGCTGCACCCACGTTGCTGCAAAGGCCACAGTTTTATTCTTTTTGGCTGCGTAATACTCCATCATGTATATGCACCACATTTTATTTATCCAGTCCACTTTCAATAGGCATCTGGGCTGGTTCCATGTTTTTGCTATTGTGAGTAGTGCTGCAATGAACATAATACATTCAGATTTCTTTTTGGTAGAGCAATTTATGTTCCTCTGGTATATTCCCAGAAGTAGGATTGCTAGATCATGCAGTAACTCAATTTTAGTTCTTTGGAAAAAATGCCTCACTGCTTTCCACAAAGGTTGAACTAGCTTACACACTCCCACCAATAGTGAAAAAGGATTCCCTTTTCACCACAGCCTCCCCAACACCTGTTTTTTGTTGTTTTTTTTTTTTTTTAACTTTTTAATGATAACCATCCTTGGTGTGAGGTGGTATCTCATTGTAGTTTTGATTTGCATTTCTCTAATGATTAGTGAAACAGAGCATTTTGTCATGTTTGTTGGCTGCTTGAATGTCTTCCTTTGAGAAGTGTCTGTTCAGGTTCTTTGCCCATTTTTTTTTAACCTCTGAACTTTGTATTTGCCTCCTGCTACCCCAAAGCTTACACTGCTCCCACCACCTCAGTGCCTCCAAACTTTGGTGTTATTGGTCTCCTATACCAATTTGCCGCCCACTATCCTGCAGGTGGTGGTCTTTTGGATGGTCTGAACAGAGCTGCTGCGGTCAACTGAGAATGAAGTTCTCCTCGTCCTCCAGCAGGCGGTGGTGTTAGCTTAAACTTTGACCTCGATGCTCAGCAGGGCCTGGTACTCCTGGGCCTGGCTCTGGTCCTCTGCTGGGGTCTGAGCCAGCTCGGACTCCAGGTACAGCAGGGTCCCCTTGAGCTGCTCCATCTGCATGGCGTAGTGGGGTTCCACCTCTTTCAGGCTGTTCTCCAAGCTGGCCTTCAGATTTCTCATCAAGTCCAGGTTGATCTCCAAGGACTGCCCTGTACGTTTCAGCTCCGTGAGCATCATCTTGACCGCTTCGATCTTGGGGGACCGTGTAGTGACGAGTGTGGTGCTCTCCTTGATCTATTGTGACCAGTACTTACCCAGCTCCTTTCGGTTCTTCTGAGCCAGTTCGTCATACTGGGCCCAGATATCCGCCATGATCTTGCAGAGATCCTGAGATTTGGGGGGCATCTACCTCCATGGTCAACCCAAAGCTGGCAATCTGGGTTTGTGGGCCTTTTACTTCCTCCTTATGGTTCTTCTTCGTGAAGAGCACTTCTTCTATGAAAGCATCGATCTCCAGCTGCAGCTGGGTGCCACTGGTGTCATCAATGATCTCGCAGAGCCCATTGATGTTGTCCTCTACAGACTGACACATGACCAACTCTGTCTCATACTTGACTCTAAAGTCATCAGCAGCAAGATGGGCGTTGTCAATCTGCATAACATTGCAGGCACTGTCCACAGAAGTTGCAAAGGTCTGAGCCGTCAGGTCTCCATGGTCTTGAAGTAATGCCCCCAGTCTCTGACCTGAGGTCCCTTTTTATCCAGGTGTTACTGGGTTTTGGGCCTCACCCTGTCCAGGTAGGAGGTCTGGTGGTCATTCAGCCCTTGCATGATCTCCTTCTTGCTCTGGATGCCTCCCAGGCCCCCAGCCATCTGCAGCCAGGCCCCTGGATCCCCAGCTACACTGGAGGCTGGTGGAGTGGGACACAGAGATCCAGGAGCCGAGCCCTCTGTGTACCTGCATAGGCGCTGGCCATGCTGCTGGTGGGCTGGATGCTAGAGGGCTGAATTGAGCCCAGGGTCTGGTAGTTGGTGCAGAAAGTGGTGCTAGCGAGTGGTGAAGCCCATGGTGATCGTGGAAGGGAGCAAGATGGCAGGACTCACGTTCTGTGCCCAGTTTTTAATGTTTTTTTGTCTGCCAATTAATATGAGTTCCTTGTAGATCCTGGATGCTAGCCCTTTGTCAGATGCATAGCTTGCAAATAATTTTTCCCATTCTGTGAATTGTTTCTTTACTCTCTTGATGATTTCTTTTACTGTGCAAAAATCTTTTAGTGTGATAAGGTCCCACCTGTCAATCTTAACTTTTGCTGCATTTGCTTTTGAGGACTCGGCCTTGAATTCATTGTCTACGCTGATGTCCAGGAGGGTATTCTCCACATTTTCTTCTAAGATTCTTATAGTTTGAGGTTTTACATTTAAGTTTCTGATCCATTCTGAGTTAATTTTTGCATATGGTGATTAGATAGGGGTCCAGTTTCATTCTTCTGCCTGTGATTAGCCACTTTCCCCAGCACCATTTGCTAGATATGGTTTCCTTTCTATAGAGTTTGTTTTTGTCAGCTTTGTCAAAGATGAGTTGGTTGAAGGTCCATAGTTTTATTTACAAATTCCCTGCCCTGTTCCATTAGTCTCTGTGTCTATTCCTGTACCGGTACCATGCTGTCTTGGTTACTGTAGCCTTGTAGTAAAATTTGGAGTCTGGACATGTGATGCGTCCAGTTTTGTTCCTTTTGTTGAAGATTGCTTTGAGCTATTCGGACTGTTTTTTGCTTCCCTATGAATTTCTGTATTGTCTTTTGCAGGTCTGTGAAAAAATGATGCTGGCAAGTTGATAAGCATTGAATCTATAGATTGTCTTGGGTAGCATGGACAACTTGATGATATTGATTCTTCCAATCCACAAGCATGGGATGCTTTTCTGTTTATTTGTGTCACCCTTGATTTCTTGGAGCAGTGTTTTGTAGTTCTTGTTTTAAAGGTCTTTCAAATCTTTGATTAGGTGGTTTTCATGGTATTTTATTTTATTGTGTGACTATTGTGAATGGAATTGTGGTTCTTATTTGGTGGTGTTCAGCTGGCTTGTTGTTGGTGTATAGAAAAACATGTGTCTTTTGCACATTTATTTTGTATCTTGAGATTTTGCCAAAGTCATTTATCAGTGAGAGGTGGTTTTTGACAGACTCTCTAGGATCTTATAGGTACAGAAACATATCATTTGCAAAGAAAGATAATGTAACTTCCTCTTTTCCTATTTGGATACCTCTGATTTCTTTCTCCTGCCTGATTGCTCTAGCTAGGACTTCCAGTACGATGTTGAATAGGAGGGGTTAGTGTGGGCATCCTTATCTTGTTCTAGTACTTAGTGGGGGAATGCTTCTAGCTTCTAATATGATGTCAGCTGCAGGTTTGTCATAGGTGGCTTTTATTATTTTGAGGAATGTTTCTTTCATGCCTAGGTGTTTGAGGATTTTTATCAAGGAGAGATGTTGGATTATATCAAATAATTTTTCTGCATCTAATGAGCTAATCATGTGGTTCTTGGGTTTATACCTGTTTATGTGATGGATTGCGTTTATTGGTGTATGAAGGTTGAACCAGCCTTGCATTATATTTTTATGTAAAGGATAACATATGTTGCTTTTTTCACTTAATATTTAATGGGGCCCTTTTTATACCAGTACAGAGAAACATCCTTATCATTTTCTATAACTGCTTAGTACTCCATAGAAGTATCATACTTTATCAATGTCCTGTTCTTGGGCATTTAGTTATTTTCAATACTCTGTTACTTTAAACTAGGGCCATTAGTTGGCACATCTGCTTTCCCCACTGTATTTTGAATTCCATGAGAGCTAAGTCCCAAGCCTGATGTGTTTTGGTATTTATAACCCACAATACAGTCTCTAATGAATAATGGGTGTTCAGTAAATGTGAATGGAATTCTGTTAAATCGAACTCAAAGAATTCCATATAGACAGCCATGAACACAGCTGTCTGCCTGCCTATAGGCAGAGGAATTGGCTGCCCATGTGGCATGATTTCAGTAGGCCTAGTAAGACCCTCATTCCCTTTCCCATCAATCTCCAAATCTTTTCAGACTTTCTAGATCATACCGGAAATCCCTCTATTCCTTTCATCCCTTTGGCTTCCTGCTCTCACTCTTGTTAAATAGCGAATGTTCCACCCTCATGTTTGCATCATTCACCTCTCAGTGGGGGTCTTCAGAGCTTTCCTCTCTGGCCACATATTCTGACCATTTTAATTGCTATGAGACACAAGTCTTAGGAACTGAAGGAACAGCCACCCCAAACCTGCAGTACCAAGTCATAACTGTATTTCACTCATACTGCCAGGTGTTCACTTACCTGGTTGGTCCAAGGTCCCAGAGTAGAGACTCAAACCCAGATGGCTAGGGCAGGTGTGTGTGTGTGTGTGTGTGTGTGTGTGAAGATTTAACTTCATCACTTAGTCATGTGTGATGTTGGACAAGTCACTTAATCTCTTTGTCTTCATTTCCTTATCTATAAAACATAAGTTCTTATAATTATGCCTACTGTCTTAGTCCATCTGGGTTGCTATAGTTCTTCACCCACATAGTCAGCATTGATACCATTCTAGGATCAGTTCTGGAAAACTTTCCATGGTAATGGTGGTGGGAAGGAAAAAATGGGCAAGGATGTGCACAATGTTTTGTAGCAGAAATTAATAGGACAGGTAATTTTGCTTCTGACTGGAATAATGGAGGATGAAAATGACCTTCACCCTCACTACTAACAGCAAGAAATCACTGGATAAGTCACAGGATCATACATATGTATAAAGTCATCAAAGATCTGTGAGTGCAAAGACATTTAACAACTAGACTCCAGAGAGACTGGTCCTTTTTAGGTGAGCCAGGGATGAAGGAAAGTTTGATATCTGGAGTTAGTTGCTGAGGTTAGGGGTATTGTGGACCAAAGAGCAAGCCAATGAGAGAAATCGTCTTGGATGGGATGAGGAGAAATAGACAAATCTTTGACAAATCTATGACTGACATTTGAATTTGAAGGTGGAGGAGACTTAAATGCAAAGTAATTCACTCTGTCCAGTAATTCTCTCACACAGAAATCCTGTGGAATAAACAAAGACTGAAAAACAGAAAGAGATCCTGTGATCTTGCAGTCTTGCAGTTTCAAAATCTTGTGAACTTGAGGGCTCATAGTCTCTCAGTTTTGTGGTCCTGCAGTTTTCTGGCCCTGCAACTCTGAGGTCCTATAGTATCATGCTATGCTTTCTCACTGTCTTGTGATTTCACAGTTTTAAAGTCTCAAAACCTTGTGATGCTGTAGGGAGAGGCCTGGATTTATTTTTTAAGTATTGGAGACAGATGTAAATGGAACCTAATAAAAACTGCACCAACATTTACCAAAATATGATGAAGTAAATGATTAGAGGACCCTGGCTGCCCTGGAAGGAGGAGAATGAGATGAGAAGCAAAGAGCAATTTCCACAGACGATTCATGCTTGAATTCCAAGGCCCTGCTAGAAGGATTCAAGGTTCAGTGCTGCCTCAAACTAGCGCGGCTACTAATTGTCTCAAACTGATCAGACCTTTCCCTAGCCTCAAATTCATCTAACTAAAGAACACAATTCACATACTTTAACCTCCACTGTTACTTTAAAACAATATGTGGCATATGATAAAAATTATGAAATGTATGAAGAAGTAGGAGAAGACAAGAGAAAGATCAGTAAATATTACAACTGATGTTGGAATGAACAGACTCAAATGTTGGAATTAACAGGCAGGAACTTAAAAATAACTGTAATAAATATGTTTAAAAAGCTACAGGAAAAGATGAATATAGTGAGTAAAGAGAACTTGGAATTTGAGAAACGATGTAAACACTGTCAAAGAGAACCAAGGGGGAAATCCTAAAGTTTAAAAAATAAACCTTAAAATATTTCACTATATAAAACAATGAATTGCACACACAACTGAAGAAAGAACCAGTGAAGATAAAGACATTCAATAAAAGTCATCTGAACAGAGGAAAAGAGCAAAAAAGGGTAGAACAAAATAATCAGAGACTCAGTGACCTGTGGCATAGTGGTCTAAAATATATGTAATTATAGTTCCAGAAGGAGAGGAGAGAAAATGGGCAGAACATTTTTTTTCGAAGTGATGTTGGCTGTACATTTCTAAAGTTGATTTAAAAGAAACAACCCACAAACCCAGGAAGGTCAGCAAACCCTAAGCAAAATTAATTCAAAGAAAATCACACCCAATCACATCATTGTCAAACTGCTGAAAAATAAAGATTAAAAAAATACATCTTTTCTGCCTTTTTTTTTTGAAGTTGGAGTCTCACTGTGTCACCCTAAGCTAGAGTACAGGGGCACAATCGTGGCTCACTGCAACCTCGCCCTTCTGGGCTCAGGTGATTCTTCTGTCTCAGCCTCCCAAGTAACTGGGGCTACAGGTGCATGCCACCACGTCCTACTAAGTTTTCTATTTTTTTTTGTGGAGATGAGGTCTCACTATGTTGTCTAGGCTGGTCTCTGGGCTAGAGCAATCCTCCCGTCTCAGCCTCCCAAATTGCTGGGATTATAGGCATGAACCATCGCACCTGGCCAAAGATAAAAAATAAAAAAAATCTTCATAGTATCCAGATGTAGTACATATAGGGTAACAATATTCCAAAAGGCCACTGACTCAACCTTAGAAAGAAATGAAGATCAGAAGACAATAGAACAAATATTCAAAGCATTGGCAAAAAACTGTTAACATAGAATTCTATGTCTTTCAAAAATATCCTTTAAGAATGAAGGCAAAACAAAGGCACTTTTGGGTTATAAACACACACACACACACACACACACACATACACACATGCACTCACACACACGCATTCCTAAGAAAATTAATTGATAGCAGGCTGACACTACACAAAATGCTTAAGAAAGTCCTTCAGACTGAAAGGAATACGATACTAACTGTAAACTCAGATATTCAGAAAGGAATGAAGAACATCAAAATGGTAAGTGTGTAGGTAAATAAAGTATAAGACTATTTTCCTCTTAATTAAAAAATTATGGGCCAGGCCCGGTGTCTCACACTTGTAATCCCAGCACATTGGGAGACCAAGGCGGGAGGATTGCTTGAGCCTAGGAGTTCAGGGCAAGCCTGGGCAACATAGCGAGACCTTTTCTCTATTAAAAAAATTATAATGGTTCAAAGTCAAAATTATAACATTGTCATGGGGTTTTATAACATACGTCAATGTAATGTGTATGGAAACTGTAAGATAAAAGCAAACAGAAGTGTTAGTTTCCTATGCTGTGCAATAAATTACTACAAATGTAGTGACTTAAACCATATTTATTAGCTCACTTACAGTTTTGTAGGTCAGAAGTCCAGCGTAGTTTAGCTAGACTCTCTGCTTAGGGTCTCACAAGATCAAAATCAAGATGCTGAGTGGGCTGGTCTTATATTTGGAGGCTTTAGAGAAGAATCTGCTTCCAAGCTCATTCAGTTTGTTGGTGAAATTTAATTCCTTGTGGTTGTAGGATGGAAGTCTCTGTTTCTTTGCTGGCTGTCAGTTTTTAGTTTCAAGACTTTTAAGGCTTTTAGGGGTTGTTCTCAACTTTAAGCCTTCTCACATTTCTTGGCATATGGCCCCTCTATCATAAAACCAGAAATGGCACTTCAAATCTCTAACTCTCTTTTGCTAACAGTTAGAGAACACTCTCTGCTTTGAAAAGACTTACCTGATTGGGTCAAGCATACCTAAATAATCTCTGTATTTTAAAGTGAATTGACTTTAGATTTTTTTTTTTTTTTAGAGACAGGATCTTGCTCTGTCACCCAGGCAGGAGTGCAGTGGCACAATCATAGCTCACTGCAACCTTGAGCTCTTGGTCTCAAGCAATCCTTCATCCTCAGCCTCCCAAAGCAGTGGGGACCACAACTGGCCCATATACTTTAATTATATCTATAAAATCCCTTCCTAGCAGTACTTATATTAGTGTTTGATTGAATAACTAGGGGATAGAAATCTTGGAGGCTGTCTTTAAAATTCTGCTTACCACAGTAGATAGATGGACCTATATTATTGCAAAATTTCTATGTTTTACCTAAAATGGTATAATATTAACTCTAAATAGACTGTAAAACATTAAAAATGTATTTTGTACTCCTTAAAGCAACCATACAAATTATGATGCAAAGAGACAGTTAAAAAGCCAAGAAATATTTTAAAATTATTTAATCTCAAAAAGCAGGAAAGGAGGAGCAGAGAAACAATAAACAGAGAAGACAAACAGAAAACAGGAATTGTTAAACACTGTTCAGAAATAAAATGAGTGAACCATTGATGCATGTAATTATATGAATAAATTCTCAAATTCATCTATAATAAACCTCAAAAAAGACTGCATACTATATAATTTCATTCATATGGATTTCTAAAGTACTAGAAATAATCTATGGTGGAAAAAAATCAATAGTCATTGCCTTGGGAAAGGCCTGCAGGGATATACTGGGAATAATATAAGAGAATCTCCTGGGGTGAGGCAATGTTCTGTATCTTGAAAGACATTTTGGTTACACATGTGTATGCATATGTCAGGTGTTATACAATGATATACTTAAAATTTGTGCATTTCATTGTATGTAAATTTTACCTGGAAAGAAAAAAATATGAGTTAATATTAACTGTAGTTATGATACACATGCTAAAGTATTTATAATGTACATATGTCTGCAACTTACTTGAAAAAGATTAGGCGAATTGATGGCTAGAAAGATGGATGGGTGATAGATATGTTATAAAACAATTGTAATCAAATGTCAATTGTAGAATCTAGGTAGTAAATATGTGGTATAAAATTCTTTCAAGTTTCCTGTAAGTTTGAAAGCTTTTATAAGAAAATATTGGTTAGAAAAAGATGAAGGTGCAATAAAACACTTTCTGATAAACAAAATCTGAGGGAATTTGTTGCTAGCAGACCTGCACTACAAGAAATGCTGAAGGAAGTTTTTCAGGTGAAAGGGAAATGATACCAGATGGAAATTTGGATCTATAGAAGGGAAATAAGGTCAATGAAAATGGTAAATAAAAAATACTACTTTTCTTTATTTTCTGTGTTCCTTAAATCTAACTGACAGCTTAAGGCAAAAAACAATGATGGTGAATTGTGGCATTTAAAATAAATGTAGAAGTAAAATATACAATAACAATAGTACAAATAACAGGAAGGAGTAAGAATAGATTTATACTTTGTAAGTTTATTCATTATACAGTAAGTGGTATAATACTAATTCCTGGCAGACCAAAATAAAAATGCATATGTTAATTTTGAGATCACCCACAAGACATAAGCGAAAAAAGTTACAGCTAAAAAACCAACAAAGGAGATAGAATGTGGAACTAAAGAAATGCTCAATTAACACAAATAAAAGGAGTAACAAAAAAGAGAACAGAAAAGAGAAATAGAAAATAAAAATTACATTAAATATAAATGGACTAAACATGCTGTTTAAAAGGCAAAGATTGCCAGATTGTATAAGAAGGCAAGACCCAACCCTATGCTTTTTAAAAGATACAAACATGTTGAAGTAAAAGGAAGAAAAATATATGCCATGCAAGTACTAAACCTAAAAAACTGGTGTTATATCAGCATAGAACTGGTAGCTATATGAAAATCACATAAGGACCATTATTAGAGGTAAAAGTGTCACAGCAAAGTGAGAGGCTGCTTTTTGGTTTAAACATCTCTAAAAAGGACTTCAAGTTTTAAGAAGGTTGATGAACTATTTGCCTAAAACACCTGCTTTGTGTTTGCTTGTGTTCTTTTATCTTCATTTCATCTCTCATTTATCTCCTTCCTTTATAATATCATTTGCTATAAGGTACTTTTTTCATTTTTATGTCTTAAAAAACTTTGCCAAAATAATCAATTAGAAAGAATTGCTTATAGTGTTACACTCCTAACAATACATTTGCTTTCTTTATATACATGTGGGGGAACCAAAAATACTCAGAATTTATTTATTAAAAAGTTGTGTATTTATGGTTATATATTTAAACTTCAGTCTCTTTCAAAGTACTCTTTGTTTGATGCAATACACCTAGTAAGATGCTTTTTCCACTGTCCAAAACAGTTTTTGAACTCATCAATTTTGATGCCTTTAGTGCTTCTGCCATTTTTGTTTCACCTTTTGCACATTGGCAAAACTTTTCCTTTGAGGACTTTTTTCATCCAGGGAAACAAAAAAAGCCTCTTGGGGCAAATCAGGCAAATGGGGGTGTGTGGCAAGGGGGTCATGCCATTTTTGGTTAAAAACTGCTGAATACTCAGCAGAGTGTGGACAGTTGTGCTCTTAAATCACCCATCATGAAGAACCTCCAAAAAAAAAAAAAAAAAAAAAAATTCACTGAAGCTGAATGTAGCCTCTCACAACAACACTAGCTGGTAAACTGAAGTTGATGGGTACCTAGAACACTTACTTATAGAGGGGGAAACCTATATTACAAGGGACCCACCTACCAAAAAAATAATTCCGATTTTTTTTGTGTCCTCCTCTAGTCCTGGTTCACATGCATGCAGTTTTTATAACTGAAGTTATAGCATGGATACAATCTGTGTTCTGGTTGTCCACCAGCCACTTGTTTCAGTAAAACACTTTATATCGCATGTAATTGCTAAAGGTTTTCAACCTTGTCACTATTGACATTTTGCACCGGATAATTATTTATTGTGAGAAGTTGTCCTTTGTATTGTAGGATACAGAAACCCTGACCTCTACCCACTAGATTCCAGTAGGCCCCAATCCCTCAGATGTGGCAATAAATAAACGTCTCCAGACATTACTAAATGTTGTCTGGAAGACAAATGGCCCCTGATTTAGAATCACTGAATTCTAGGAATCATTTTTTATTGGTTGCCTAACATTATACATTTAGTTGGTGACTCTTATGTTGTCAAATTAGTTACTATTTCTGGACATCTATGCTGTGTCCAACATTTTGCCATTCTAAATTCTACAAGAGGTATGCTCATAGCCATTTCTTTCTTCTAGACTATTCATTTCCTTTATGTTAAATTCTTGGAAGTGGGTTGTGTGAGTAAAAGGGTATCTGTCTATCCTTTTCAGGCCTATGAGGGGAAGAAACCTTCAGAGCAATCCCAATTTCGGGCTTTCTGTGGTCTTAGCCCCTAAATTAGTACTCTGCCAGTATAAATCACCTGAATCATTTAGGACCTATCTGTGTCACTGAGAAAAGTACCTGGTGACTTATACATTTTGGTGCTGGGTCGACGAATTAGTTATCTGAGCTATAAATTACTGCAATGATCCATAAATCAGGTCCATATTATATAAATCAAAAGACACTGACATATGATGGGAATTTAAGAGTACTAATTTATAAAGTGCATTATGATAGATTGAGTCATGCAATAAAGGAAAACTGTGGCACATTCATCAATGACTCCTCACCCGAGGAGATATTAGATGCCCAGACTGGCAGGGACGGTGCTGGGAGGTAATTTAATGTCCACAGACTTTGCTTGAAAGGGGAATATGGGAAATTATTTGTTTTTCCTGCAAAACAAAGAGATTGCTGATGTGTATTTTAACCTTCAAGAAACTTCTAAAGTGCAGTTTTCCTTTTGTGTATTTTTCCCTTCAAGATGTCTGATGTCACTAGGTATGGGGCTGAAACATAGTTCTGGAAAGTAGCCAAGCTTTTCCCAGTTCTTGTGCCTGCTGCTTCTCCAGTCCAGAATTCCCTCCGGTTCTCTCTCCTCTCCACTACTTTATATTCATCCCCTAGTTCTCAGTTTGCGTGTCGCTTCCTCAAGAACATCTGCAAGTGGACCAGGTCACCCCTTTGAGGGCCCCGTAGCTCTCAGTTCTCCCTCAGGGCATATGTCTCAGTTTCCGTTCATCGTTCACGTGTGCGACGGCTCTCCCTTGCTAGAGCATCAGCTCCAGAGAGAAAACAGCGTCTGTCTCTGTGGCATCTCCAGTACCGAGTGCATTGTCTGGTGCAGAGTGAGTGTCTCTGGAATAAACAAACAGGAGAGAGGAGGGTTTCACAGCTGGGGCTGGGGGCTGGGACCCTGTCCCTGGCAGATGCGGCGTCAGTGATGTGATGATCTAAACAAATGACCCTAGCCGATTTATGAGAATGTATTAAGGTTCTAACAAAAGGCATGCTTGGTGCTTAGACTGCCAACTTCATTACCTTCTAGGAGGGTTGAGATGCACATTACTATAGCAAAACCTCTGCGGGACCCTCTAGTTTAAAATGTCACATATTTTAAACTGAGGTCTGGGTTTCTAAGTGGGAACAGGCTATCTGGGTTGTAAGCTTTGCTGGATCAGACCACCACCAGATGAGATCCATACAGACTTATTAGGCATTTAATGAGCTCCCCATGCTGGGCGAGACGATACCAGAGACGTAGGTTACACTACCCTTTCCTACAAAGAGATCACATCTTACTGGGAACACACATACTTACCTGTGACTGGAATCTTAGAACTCTCTGGGGCACAGAACAAGAGTTTATTTTTCTCCAACCACAGGCTTCAAACATGCTCTGTAGTTTTTCCCGTTCCCACCCCCTTGACAACAGTTCAGGCAGATGCTATAATTTTGTGGTCCCTTTAGCTACAGCAATGGTCATTTTGACAATCAGCACTCATACTCAGGCAGCAAAAGGCCCTTTGGGGTCAAGACACAACTTCAGCTTCTCTCTCTCCTGTCTAAAGCGTCTCCCTCCCCCAGCTCAGCCTGGCCTGTAACTCATGTTTTCTTTCAGTCTCTCTTTGTTTTCAGGATCTTCTGGGGTGGGCAAGAGGAGGGAAAATGAGAAAAAAAGGGCCCAAATCCCTTTATCTAGTGGGTTCTGCTATTGTGATGCCTTTTTGGCTCATGGGGCTGACCTCCATCCCCAGTTCCTGCCCACAACACGTTCTCTTCTGGCTGGGCCCCTTGGCCTATGGGAGGTACAGCCTTGACCCTGAAGATTCTGTAGCTCTCTTGCTTCATGGGCTTTCATGGACTGCTCTGCTCAGCCTCCTGCCTTCAGAATTCTGCAGGTGAGACCCAGGAGACTATGGCTCCTCTCCCCCAAAGTTTAAGCAACCCTTGTCCAGGCCTCCCAAGAAGAATCTTTCCACATTCTTCACTGGGGCAGCCTTGGAACAGGCCAGGGATTTCTGCAGCTCATCAAGCATCTGGTTGGAGAGGGCAGACAGGCTCTATTTCTGCAGGACCCTCCACCTCTCTGAGTGGTGTCCCGAGAACCCTGCTCACCTGGCCTGGATTGGACAGGAACATTCATCTCTCCTTTCAGAGTCACCCCAGTCCCCTCAGGACTATCTCCCCCATCAATTACCTCTTTTGACCTCTAGTCTGTGGATGAGAAGGATGGAGTTGTAGGGTTACAGGACCACTTGGTTGTTTCTTCACAAGCATCTTGGTACTCTCTTTATAATTAGGGGTATTTAACACCGAGGACTCTACGTCATGGGGCTGTGCTTCTGAGTCAAGCAGGAAAATTCACCCTCCTCTTCCTGTACAGATGAATAGAAGTGACAAGGGACTTGGCTTGGTGAGGGGTTGGAGGGAATCTCCACTCTGCTCAGTAGGTGTTCAGAAATAGGGAAAAACAGCAGGGCTGGGAGTATGGGACCTGAGCTGAGCCTTGAGGGATTTTTTTTTTTAACTTAAAGAATTGCATAATAAAAGTTATAGATATTCTTTATACAAAGCAATCACAAAATGAAATAAAGCCCCCTTCCCTCCAGTCTTGTTTCCCTAGGAAGTAAGTTTTATGACAATTGACTATGTATACTTTCAGACCTTTAAAATGTACATATAAACACACATATCCAGACAACATAAAGCACAAAGTTTTTTTTCCAAGTGCATCCCATGTGTATTGGCTTGAAGGATTTTGAACAGTCGTTTTCCAAATATTTGTGTGCTTTTCTGTCCCTGGCTGGAGAAACAGCACCACAGAATGTGGCTACGCAGGCTGTACTCTGTCAAGAGTACCTGCTCGAGGGCCCCAGCGGGGCTGAGAACCAACTGTGTCCTGTTGCCTGACCACAAGCCCTGACTGTGTGCATCTGGGGAATGGGCACTGGGGGGAGAGGCCTTCTCCTAATTTCAGCAAAGGCATTGGCTCCTTGAGAAAGTTCTAGGTTAATGGAACCAGAGAAGGGAACTGGCCAATCCAATGCTAGAGCAAGGCTTGAATATGACCCAAGGCCATGTATAGAAAGAAAAAGAAGAACTCTGGCTGGGCATAGTGGTTCATACCTGTAATCCCAGCACTTTGGGAGGTTGAGGATGGCTTAAGCCTGGGAGTTTGAGACCAGCCTGGGGAACATAACAAGACTTCATCTCTACAAAAAGATTTTAAAAATTAGCTGAGTTTCATGATGCATGCCTGTGGTCCTAGCTATTCAGGAGGCTGATTTGGGAGGATCGCTTAAGCCAAGGAGGCCGAGGCAGCGGTGAGCCATGTTTGTGCCACTGCACTCCAGCCTGGGCCACAGAGTGAAATCCTGACTCAAAAAAAAAAAAAAAAAAAAAGGAAGGGGAAAGAAAGAAAGAAAATATGAGAACTCCACAGCACGGAAGCATCAGCTGCGGGGCCAGAGATCTCTGGAGACTTGGAAGAACACATTTTTCAGCTCTCTGAAAGCTGACAGTCCAGCTGGGAAGAAGTCACACACCTGAAATAAATGTGAACAAATGTCAGATGGAGTGTGGGATACAGTTGGTATTTTAGATGCTGGGCTTCTATCTGGGGATAGGTTCTCCCAGACTTTCTGACCATCAGAATCACTCTCCTGCTCCATCTTCTCTGTTCTGTCTTCTCTCACCTTCAAGAGAAAGAAAGCCCAAATTTCTTTGCAGGACACATAGAAGAAACCTTTGAGATATGACCCTGTGCATGGCTCCAACCCAATTTCCTGGTGCTTAGTTGCTTCCAGAACCCTCCTTTGAAATGCACCTGCCCACACAGTTATGCAGTCTCTGACCTTGATGCATGCCACTCTCTCAGATTGGATGCTGTTGTGCCCACCTGCCAATTTGCCCCCAGGTGCCTCTTTCTCTGACTAGCTCTGACTTGGTTCCTACCATCGTGGGGATGCCCATGAGGTTTGGAGATTTCCTCCCAAAGGCCACCTTTATTGTTCCTTTTCGTTGAAGTGGAGTTAGGAGAGACCCAGCTGGTGGCTCACTCTCTCCTGGTCATTCATTCCCAAAACTTCACAGGCAGACAGAAATGAGAAAGGAGGTCCAGATAGCCCCACTGGGGTCTTGGAGGCAGAAGCCTACAAGACATATTGAGTCTTTGTACAGATTAAACTTTACATGCAGTGACAAACCATTACATGCTCTGCTGAGGTAGAAAATGGCATTTTTCTCTAAGCTCTGTTATGTTTGAAAGTTATTTGAATAATAGTATACTTGTACATCCAAATCAATTCCTTGTTAGAATAACTCTGCACTCTTGAAGCACAGTCTTTCAGGGCATACATATTTAATCTCGATGGACTATCATTCCATTTTCTGACGCTACTCTGCTTCAGTGTTCAGCTGTAGTCGGAATTAACACGAATGAGCTCCTAATTGTGTTTTGTGAATCAAAACCTAGAAAAAAATTTAAATTTTCTTCAAAAAGAAAATATATTTCTTTTCCATGGTGCCTTCTGGGTGCCCTGGAAAACCTGAGATTTTCTCAATCAGCCGAGCAGGTTGGACCTTTTGTGCCAGTGTTCATTGCAAATGATGGATGAATTTTTCTTCTTGTGGAAGGTGAATGATGAAAAACAGAGACCTCTTTGCCCGCCTAGGGCCCTTCCATCTGCCCCTGCCGCCCCCATCTCCTGACTTGTAAAATTCATCAGGTGTGTACCCTTCTAATCACTGCTCCCACCAAAACAATAGAAACCTATCAAGCCAGACCAAGGGGGGCTACCTACTTGTATCCTATTGTGTTAACTTCCCCCTAACATGCTTTTCCTGCCCTATTCTTAGTTTCCTTTGATGGATGATGTGGGAAACTGATAGGTAAAACTCTCTATGGTATTTATCGTAGCTTGTTGCTGAGGATATTGCCACTAAATCAGTGGACGCTGTTGGAAGAGCCACATGAAAAATTGAAGGCTTGAATACAAGATAGGCATTGTTTCATCCAAGAAACCACTGTGCTTGATTTTTCATGGACAGACTCAATTTTGGAATTGATTGTCTTCCTTTGGCTGCCAGGAATCTCAGAGCCATATTTGCAGTCTGGAGTATGACCCTGTGAACCCCATATTTATGTACGCTGTCTCTTGAGTCATCTTTCTGTTTTATTTACACTTCTTCCTGATTTTTATTGGATGTATATTTATATTTACATCTCTAACTCTAGCTCCTTCTACCAAGCACCCAGAATGAGTGGAACCCGACAGGGTGCTAGCAAGAGACAAGTACTTATATGTTATTTATTCCTTTCCACCACTGTCTCATCAGAACTGCTCTGTGGACCATTCTTCCTTGTACCTTGAATAATGATTTTATAACTTTTCTTGTCACGCTTAGGTAAAAAACATTCTCTGTTCGCTTTCAATCACAAGGACAGTGTCATCTCAGTAGTTACAATGTTCACTCCCAAGCAGTAACTAGAATTCAGAATTTCCTTCAAGTTTAAATTCCCCCAGCTTTGAGCCAACTTCTGATGGGAAACTTCATCGACTGTGGGGAGGGAGACTGGGGATACAGTCAGAATCTGCAGTCAGTTTCTCTCTTCCAGTCACCCCCACCCTCTTCCCCAGGCTGTCCCCTTGCTCATCCCAACTAGGGTGGAACACAGGGATAGGAAAACTCTCGTCTGATGAGGTTGCCTTGTCCTCAGAGAGACGGCAGCCTTGGTCTTTTCAAAGTGACCCATCTGGCTTCCATAACATAGTCCTGGGGCTGAAAAACTTCCACCCACCTCTGCCTGGCAGTGGGGTGGAAGGCTCCCAGGTTGCTTCAGCCAGCCTCTGCTACATTTGGTTACCTCTAGGTGGCACAGCCGTCTGTCTCTGTGCCTCTCACACGACAAAGACACAGAGCAAGCTCCACAAATGGTTTTTGCAACACTCTTTTGAAGTTTCCTGACTTCATAATCTTGTTGTGGGCTAGTTTATCAGCTAGGAAAGAGATGAGCACTCAAAGTGCAACTGAGGAGGGTTTAGTGAAGGGACTATAGACAGTGATATGGGCAGGGTAAGGGCAAAAGATGGTGAGTCTCCCAGGCACTAGCACCGTGCCTTAAAATGGTTGTGAGAGGGAATTGTGTACTGGAGTTGTGAAACACTGGATAGGTGTGGCAGCTAAGGGAGACCAGCCAGAGCCAAAGCTAGGTGGGGGTGTGTTATGGGTTGAATTGTGTCTCTCTGAAAGATATACTGAAGTCCTAACCCCTGATATCTGTGAATGTGACCCTTTTTTTGGGTAAATAATCTTTGCAGATGAAATCAAATTAAGATGAGGTCATACTGGATTCAGGTGGTCTCTAATATAATATGATTTTTTTATAAGAAGAAGAGAGACAGACTCAGACCCAGAGAGGAGGATGCCACATGAAGGTGAGGGCAGAGATTGGAGTGATACATCTACAAGCTAAGGAACCCCACGAATTGCAGGCAGCCACCAGATGCTAAGAGAGAGGCATGGAGTCAACCCTAGCAACACTTTGATTTTGAACCTCTATCTTCCAGAAATGTGAAGGAATACATTTCTGTTGTTTCAAGACATCCAAGTCTGTGGTAATTTATTATTATGGTAGCCCTAATACCAGAATGGGATAAAGAAAAAAAGTCAACTCTGTCCTCTCTTCTTCCCTCATTGTGATTTTGATCATTAGCAAGACCCAACTGGAAACTGGAGAGCAAGGAAGCCACAGGTGATGTGATCCTTAGAGGTCAACCTCTGGGCACAATGCGGAACAGAGAATGGATGCCATGTGACTGTAAACAGAGATTAGCCCAGGCTTTCATATTCTTCAAGTTCAGAGTCAAGTAGGATGAGATCAAACCCGAAGGCACTGGAGAAACTGCTACCTTGACCCCTCTTTTTCTGTCTTTTTTTTCTGGTTCTGTTGTGAGCACAGGCAGACTGGGAACACAGCTGGTTCCTCAAAACTGCATCTTGGATCAGAAGTGGACTTTCCCAGAGAACAATGTGTACCCCAGTGAGGAGTGGTATGTGCTTGCTGAGGAAGAAGATGACACACAAGTTAAAAGACCAGAGAACAATAAACACAAAATGCTGTCCAGCCTCACTTGTAAGCAGGCCAACTCAAGTCAAAAGCACACTGAGATGAATCAATTGACACCCTTCAGTTTGGCACAGAAGGAAGGGATGGCTGGTAAGGGCAAGGGGAAAAGGCTCTTCCTTTACTACTGCTTGCAGGCCTGGCTATGATTTCAGTGGGGTGTGAAGACTCCTGCCCTGTGCTGGGTCCTAGTAGGTCTCAGCAAACATGATTCTCTCTCTCCTTGTTCAATTTCTTCTCCACCTGGCCCAACTTATGAAAAATAAGACTTTGAAGACTGGATATGATACATGCAATCTCAGCACCTTGGGAGGCTGAGGTGGGAGAATTGCTTGAGTTTGAGAACAGCCTGGGCAATATAGAAAGACTTTGTCTCTACAAATAACTAAAAAATTAGAAAGTAGCCGGGCATGGTGGTACACGCCTATAGTTCCAGCTACTTGGAAGGCTGAGGTGGAAGGATCACCTGAGCCCAGCAGGTCAAGGCTGCGGTGGCCATGAGCATGCCACTGCACTTCAGCCTGGGTGACAGAGTGAGATTCCAATTAAAAAAACAACAACAACAACTAGAAAAGCATGGTGACACACACCTGTAGTCGCAGCTACTCTGGGCTGATGTAGGAGGATCTCTTCAGCCCAGGAGTTGGAGGCTGTGATGGGCTGCGACAGTGCCACTGCACTCTGCCTGGGCAACAGAGTGAGACAGCAGCTCACAAAAAAAAAAAAAAAAAAAAAAGAAGAAAGAAAGAAAACAAGAAAAGAATACGACATTGAAAAGTCAGGTTTCAGCTTCAGGGTATCAGTGCCATGCAGGGTTCTCTGCATAGACATTTACCTGCAGTGAAGGAAGCCCCTGGAGTGTTCATGCCAAGCATTCTCAGCAGTATACATTCTTGGGGCAGATTGAGTGCTAGCTTGAGAAAATTGACTGCATTAAATCACACAGATCTTAAGGGAAGTGGAAGGGCAGGGTGGGGGCTGATAGCTAAGAGCAACGTTTGTACCTTATGACAATTGCATCATAATTGTAATTCCATTGAGGAAGCCTATCCAAATCCGACAAGTGTAGCTGCAGAAAGTGTTCTGCTTTTATCTCCTCAGATACTTTCACCATTTCTACCTGTACCTGAAAATACCAAACTCTGTAAAATATTTGAAGCAGTTTATTCTGAGCCAAATGTGAGTAACCTAGGCATGTAGTATGGTGTCAAGAGGTCTTGAGAACATGTACCCCAAATGGTTGAATTTTAGATTGGCTTTATATATTTTTAGGAAGACAGAAGTTACAAGCAAAACATACATTTAAAAAATACATGTGAGAATTGCATTGGTTGGGTCTGGAAATGTGGGACATCTTTAAGTGGGGGATAGGAAGCCGGGCTTGGTGACTCAGCCTATGATCTCGTGCCTTTGGGAGACTGAGGTGAGTGGATTGCCTGAGCCCGCGGGTTCGAGACCCGCCCGGGCAACTTGGCGAGACCTCATCTCTACAAAAAATCAAAAATTAGCCAGGTGTGGTAGCGCGCACCTGAGTTCCAGCTACTTGGAAGGCTGAGGCGGAAGGATCGCCGGAGCCCAGCAGGTCAAGGCTGCGGTGGCCGGGAGTGGCCACTGCACTGCACTGGGTGACAGAGTGAGATTCCAACTAAAAAAAAAAACAAAAACAAAAAGTGGGGGACAGGGTAGGGAGAGGAAGGAAGGGAGCTTACAGGTCATAGGTAAATTCAAAGATTTTCTGATTGGCAATGGATGCAAAGAGTTAAACTCTGTCTAAATAATTTGAAATCAGTTAAAGAAATGCTTGAGTTAAGATAAGGAGGGCAGGTGGAAGCCAAGATTCTTGTTAGATAGATGAAGCAACTAAGTAGCAGGCTTTAGAGATAATAGGTGGTAAATGTCTTATAAGGTGTTCTCTATAGATGTAAATTTCACCAAGAGACAGCTTTGCAGGGTCTTTTTAAAATATGTCAAAGAAACATATTTTGTGGTAACATATTTTTGTTTCCTTGAGGACCTTCTATCTGTCATGTGATACTGCATCTGAGTCAGGTTGGAATTCTATATCTTATTTCCACAGAGTCTGTTTTGTCAGCCTTATGATCTCTATTTTAAAGTTAATTCCAGTCAGTTGTGCCTACAACTCCACAAGGAAGGGGATATTACCAGGTGTACCCACCCTTTTCCATCACGGCTTGAAGTTTGTTCTTGCAGGCTTCTCTTGGCCCAGAGGGGGTCCATTCAGTTGGTTGGGAAGCTGAAAATTTTATTTTTGGCTTGCACACCTGTGCCAGCCTGATATCTGGTAGCCAACACATTGCATCCTTGTTGGGGTTTGCCCCCAGGCTACTGGAAAACACTTTGTCCCTGTGCACAGTCAGCAGGAAGAGCCTATGAATGAAACAGCCCTCTAGGGTCAACCCTTAAACATTAATGAATATTTGGGCAATAGTTTCCCAGCATCCTGGACAGGATGATTCTGAGTCATAGTTTTGGGCCATTTTTCAGGGTTTCCCTATGGATTAAACTTTAATCTTCCACTGTGGTAGCTGACTTACCAATTGCTCTCCTTCTTCCTACCATTGCTCCTTGTGTCTCTCTCTAGGTGATTTGTCCTTGAATACTTGGCTCAGGGGCTGCTTCTGGGGCATTTCAAACTAAGACAAGTGGCAAGCTTAGCCCATGTTTTAGAGATGCTAGACATTTCGGGAGCCAGGGATTGGGCTAATCTTGACCACTTGCTCCTTGAATTTTTGTGTTGATCCATTACCCATAGCTGCGTATGTTGATGAAAGATGCCAAACCCTGTAAAATATTTAAGATGGTTTATTCTGAGCCAAATGTGAGCAACCTTAGGCTTGTGACACCCATCCTTGAAAGTATGTGCCAAGCTGGTTGAATTGCTCCTTAGTTATTTACGTTTTAGAGAGACAGAAGTTATGAGAAACCATAAATCAATACATGTGAGATTTACATTGGTTTGACCCAGGAAGTTGGATGTCTCCAAGGTTATTGGTGTTTTCAAAGATTTCCTGACTGGTAATTAGTAGCAAGAGTTAGGCTGTTATCCAAAGAATGTTGAAATCAGTAAAGAAAAAGGGCAATGTGAGAAATGAATGATGAGGGAGTTAAGTTTCTTGATATGTAGATTAAGCTTCATAGGTGGCAGACTTGAGAGAAAAAGTGGTGAGTGTCTTGAAAGGTGCCTGGGGTCTGGGAATCTCCAAGAGAGCTTTATAGGGTCATAAAATATTTTGATTTTCTTCTTTATCCATTGTGTACTGTTATACAAGAGTCAGGTTGGAAAGCAAGCTTCATTATATAGGGTTAATAAAAAAACCCATCTGAGGAGTCTTTGTAGGGCATGACTCCTGGGTCCCTTAGCAAGGAATTGAAAGGGAGAGGGAGAGGGAGATGGAAAGGGAGAGAAAGTGAAGGTCAGAGTTTGGTACTTATATAACTTACTCATAACCAAAACAGAAAGAATCATGTGTCTAGCAGTTATTATGTGCCAGGCACTATGACAAGCACTTTACCTGAACAAATTCATTACGTCCTTACAGAATCTTAGGAGGTAGACATTATTACTCCCCTATCACAGTTGAGGACACAGGCTCAAACGAAGAGACACAGGACTAGCTAGTGGCTCCAACCCTAGCCTTGTGACTTCAGATTGTGCATTTTCTACTGTAGATTTATATACTGTGAGATGCACTTCTTATTTCTGTATTGACGAAAAGATGCCCAACTCTGTAAAATATTTTAGGATGGTTAACTCTCGCAAACTTGAACACCTAGACCATGGCATATGTTCCCAGGAGATCCCGAGAACACGTGCCCACTGTGGTTGAATGGTAACTTGGTTATATAAAATTTAGGAGGGCACAAGTGACAAGAAACCATAATCAATACATATCCAATTTACACTGGCTCAGTCCAGAGAGGTGGGACATTTCCAAGCAAGGACCCACAGGCTATAGGTGGATTCAAAGATTTTCTGTCTGACAAATAGTTAGCATCATTATCTAAGGAAACTTGAAAACAGTAAAGGCAATGGGCAGCTTGAAGAAGATAAGGGAGTAGAGTTTTCTGATATGTAGATGAAGTTTTAGGGATGGTTGTGGTAGACTTCAAACAGCAGGTAATTATTTTATTTTATTTATAATATTCTTATTTTAAAGATGTGGGGTACAATTCAGGGTTAGGTACAGGTAATGTTCAGGTACTTTTATAGGTAATTGTTTTAAAAGACACCAGAGTCCCCAAGACAGATTTACAGGGTCATAAAATACTTTGATTTTTCCTTCTTTATCTGCCAGTCAGGTTGAAGGGTAAATCACATTAAAAGTCAGGAATTTAGCAATGAAAAAGAAATATCAGTTTAGTTGTCACCTCCCTTCCCTCCTCCTTTTTTTCCAGCTATCATGAGAATTTGAGGTTTAGTAACTGAAGGGATGGGGGAAAGGGAAGACAAAGGGAAGGGAAGAGCCAGCCATGAAATTATAGGAAAGATCAAGGATGCTGAGAAGAGAGTAAATTACAGCCCTAGAATGACAGTCTGGGTCTGCTAGCTGTTACCATGGGCCTTGGGTGAAGCGATCAAGGTTTGGCGACCCTGGTTTTGGAGAAGAGCATCAGAGGAAAAACCTTTTGAAAGGGTCAATAAAGGTTTCCCCAAGGCTTCCTCTATTTCACACATCCAAGTAGCTGTGGGTATCTGGGTTCTCTGAAGAGTCTAGGAGTGTGAGGTAAACCTCCTACACCACCATGGGCACAGGAAGGAGGGCTACCAAACCAGGTTCCTCTTGGCATGTACAATTCGTCCTGCAGGATAAGCAGAGCCACTAACTAGTGTCTTCCTGACACTGCTGGGAAGGGGGACCTGAGAATACTCTAGCAAAGATTGATAGGTGTAAGTTATTAGCCATTATTCGTACTGTTATTTTCCTAATTTAACTGGGAAATGGGGAACTAAAAGATTAAGTAACTTGTCAAGATCACACAATAAATGAAGGAGTCAGATTTCAAGCCCATTTTTTGAGTTGAGGTCTCACTCGGTAACTCAGACTGCAGGGCAGTGGCATGATCATGACTCACTGCAGCCTTGACTTTCTGGGCTCAGGCAATCCTTCTGTCTCAGACTCCTAAATAGATGGGACTACAGGCGTGCCCCACCACGTCTGGCTAATTTTTTGGTTTTTGTAGCAACCGAGGTCTTGCTATGTACGTTGCCTAGGCTGGTCCTGAACTCCTGGGCTCAAGTAAGCCTCTCAACCTTGGCCTCCCAAAGTGCTAGGATTACAGGCATAAACCATGTGCCCAGTCACTCTATTATTTTGCGTCAAACGTTATTGCCATTCTTGCTATGAAATAATCATAAAGGCTCATGGGAGTAATGTTGATGGCCAAACGTAAGAGAGTCTTCATCTTTATAACAAGAAAGTCTTCATCTTTATAAACAAGAAATTCCATATCTATATGTTATATGTGTAAGTTCTCCATAAGATGTCTCAGAGGGTGGGAGAGGTTTTTGAGAACCACCAATATGGAAGGACATGACCAGGTGTGCACTGTAGCACTGAGGGAACTCAGGTGTGGAGATAGATTCATAGATTCATTGCATGGGGATCAGGGGATCAGCAGAAAGCCACTGGAAGAGCAGGAGATGGCGGTAACTTGGACTAGAGATCAAGAGACATTCAGAGTAAGAGAAGCTGGTGGGTTTAAGAGATATTTGGGATACAAACACAGCACTTGCTCTTAAATTCTAGTTGCTCCCTTGTTGTTTAATTGTGTCCTCCTGCTTTTAATGTAAGGTCTTCATGCATTAGGTAATTTATGGTATAGTTTGTTGATCAAAGGGAGAAAGTTCTGTTATATAAATGCTTTGAACTAGGGATGGGAGAAAGTGGGCCCCAGTTCCTCAAAGTAGTTTGTGCCAAGACTCTACCAATGCATTGGGCAGAGTTTTCTCCCCCTTTCAAGTCCTGCTGCCATTCTTGGGCACTTCAGCATCCTCATGGTGGTCCGTTCCATGCTCTGTTCCCTCAGGTCCTTGATCTCCAATTCCAGAAGACTTCCTCTCCTCTCCACTTCAGTTGTGTTCCCTTGGTCATACTCTTGTAACCAATTATAATTGGTTACAAACCACTCTGACATCTCAGACAAACCACCTCTATCCAATCCTTTTTCGATGGGCAACACGGTTGGTCCCATGTTTTTGCTATGGTGAACAATACTGCAATAAACATATGTGTGCAGATATCTTTTTCATAGAGCGATAATTTGAGTTCCTCCGGGTATATTCCCAGTAGTGAGATTGTGAGGTCATATGGAAGGTCGATTTTTAGATCTTTTAGGAATCGCCACACTGTTTTCCACAGAGGTTGTATTAGTTTCCACTCCCAGCAACAGTGTAGAAGTGTTCTCTTTTCCCTGCATCCTCTCCAGTTTCTGTTGTTTTTTGTTATTGTTGATGGCCATCCTGACTGGAGTTAGGTGGTATCTCAGAGTGGTTTTAATGTGCATTTCTTTGATAATTAGTGGGACTGAGTATTTTTTCATGTGTCTATTGACTGTTCATATTTCTTCTTTTGAGAAGTGTCTATTTGTATCTTTCACCCACTTTGTAATGGGACTAATTGTTTTTTTTTCTTTTCGGCATAGGCAAACCACCTCTAACCACCTCTTGTATCTCTCTGTCACTCTCCCTAGATTCTTCCCACATTGTCTGCTCTTTGTCCACATTCTAATTCCGTGATCCTTCTATTGCTTTTGTTTTTGCTCTCTTCCTTCCCAATCTAGTCCAAACCTGAGGTCCATCACTTTAATCTCACTCTTGCCAGTAGCTTCCCCCCACTCTGCCTAATCTGTCCTTCAGTACCATGCGTATAACACATCCCTTCCACATTGGGTCAGCCTGGCTCTGTACCTTTCTCCTCTCCATTGCTTGGGCTGCTGGGCATGGTATTTTGCTAACTGAATAACCAGAAACTCACGCCTAGTTAGGAGCTCAACTTGCATTGGAAAGAATATGTGTCCTGGGCAGAGGATCATCTCCTCTGATCCTCTAGGAAGCTCTTTTGTCCTTTCTCTCCTCTCCTCAAACTTCCTGCACCCATACCTTTCCCTTAAGTACTGTAGGTCGATGTGGTTCCCATTGAGCTGTGGAAGTAGATGCTCAGAAGAGGATCCTTTCTCCACCTTCCAAAACACTTGCATCCTTGCCCAGCTCTGTCTCCTTCCTTCTGGTTCCTTGGGAAAAAGATTCCTCTTCTTGTGTAAGATCACTTGCTGCAACGAGGTCTTGCTTTTCCTCTGTTGGTGTTTGCATCTTCTGACTAACGCCTCTTATTCTTCTCACCTTGGATGGGTTCTTTGATCATCCTCCACTCCTCCTCTTTTTATTAGCTAGGCAAGACTCCTTTTCAGTTTTTCCATCTTTAAGTTCCCACCTTCTGTTTTACAATGGAGGACCCCTCCCCCAAAAACCTGAACTTATCTTTTGGAAGGTGGACTCCTTATAGTACACTTGGAATTTGTTCTACTCAGTCAACCAAAGGTTCTACCTGGAAGTTTTGAGAAGGTTGTGTCATGATTGTGACAGATAGGTGACTGGTTCTTCCATCATGACAACATACCTGCCCACACCACACTGAGTGTTCAGTAGTTTTTTACGAAAAACAGCATGACTCTGGCGCCCTGCCCTCCCTAGGTACCCAATCTCTCGCCCTGAACACCTTTTTTTGTTTTCTGGATGAAAGAAGTCCTCAAAGGGAAATGTTTTGCTGATGTGGAAGAGGTGAAACAAAAACCAGAAGAAACACTAAAAGGCATCAAAATTGATGAGTTCAAGAACTGTTTTGAGCAGTGGAAAGAGGGTCTTGATAGGTGTATTGCATCAAACGAAGAGTACTTTGAAGGTGACTGAAGTTTAAACATGGAAGAGTAAATACACATTTTTTAATAAATAAATTCTGTTTTTTGGGGGTGCCCCTTCATTTAACTTAATAAGCTTGAGACCAATAGTAGCCAGGGCTGGGGTGGGAGAATTGGGCCTCTCCAGTTGTCCCCCACCCCATTTTATTTATGTGCCAGATTAGCCCTGCTCCAAATTTCCACCCAATGTGTCTTTAAAATCTTGGAAGCTGAGGAGAAATTGAATTTTCTGAATTGTCATTAACAGTGACCTTTTAGAATAAGTCCAGAAAGAAGCAAAGAGGATTTGTCCCTTGAATTCAAGCCTGTGAACTTCAGCTGGAGAACTGTGTTTTGGGAGCTTGTTCTTTGTAAGCCTATTACAAAAATAATACAGCTACATAATTATATGGGGAAAATGAAATTTTATTCTCTTTCTATGATGGCCTTGAGGGAAAATAGAAGCACACAGAAAATTCTCTACTTAAAAAAAAAAAACAAGAACTTCCCCAAAATGCGATGTAATTTAGTCATGAGGTACTTTGGGGGGGAAAAAAAAGTCTTTTTATCTTAAGCCCCTAAAGAAATATATTCTAGAGAGATTATCCTATTGAAATTTATTTTAATGAATTATTTAGAGAACATCAGTTTTTACTACCCATTAATCAGATTTCACTTGATGTTGCTTTGGTTTGTCTTTAGTTACGGGTAATTATTTTAAGACTGCTGATTGCTTGCTATAAAGGATTGGATCTTTATGTTATAAAAACATTTCAAATGATCTATCGGCCTGAACATTAGCCGGGACGCTGTTAGGGAGGACTGCGAGAGTTCTGGGAGGCAAATCTCTTTCAAGTCGATTGGGCTTGGTCTAGGCTGTGACAGAGAAGGATGAAAATGGTGCTGCTCATGAGACATGCTTCAGAGATGGAATATTCCTCAAAGGTAGCAGTAGTTTTAAAGGTGGCAGTGGATCAGATTGAATCTCTGGAGATGGAGTGTGGGCCAGGCTGGCTTTCAGGGAGGCCTGGCATCACAGCCTGCTGGGAGGGGCAGGGTGCTCCCACCCCATCAGCTCCTCCAGGACTCCAGGAAGAGCCCAGATGGAGGGACAAATCCCTAGGCATCTCCAAGATTTCTCTCTGGCAGGAATTATGCCCCTAATTTTTCAGAGTCATCATCAAGGCAGACCTGAAGAGCAAGCAGGCGAGTGGGAGCAGGCAACAGGCGCAGGGAGAACCTCCATATTGTAGGCAAAGGTAACCACAGTCAGTATGGTCCGATTTGCGATGGTGTGACCTGGAACAAATTGCTTAAATGCCCCACTTTCTCACCTGTACAATGGAAGGAATAAGAACATGCATACCTCATAGGGCTATCATGAGGAATCCGTGAGATACTACATGTAAAGCAGTCTGCCTGGTGCATGGCCCCTAGGAGGTACTTGACACATGCCATGATCGCCAGCATCTACTGAGTGACTAAAAACCTCCAGCTCATATTTCATTGTTGTGATGATTAAATGACATATCTTAGGGGAAGGACTTAAGCCCCGTGTGGGGTACACAACACGCCCTCACTATGGGGTAGCTATTAATGTAAGTATCTGTAACTGTCTGGGAAGTATCGGTTCAGGTCTCTATATCTCTTGCTGAGCTCACCTCTGTCCACTCTCCTCCTCACTCGTGGCGCTCCAGCCACCCTGATTTCTGCCCCCATGATTCTCCAGGGCCGTTCTCCCCTTGCTCTTCCTTGCAACTGCACAGGGTGGCTCCTCCTCCTCATTGGGTCTCAAGTTGAAAGTCATCTTGGAGGAGAGACCACCCAGGCTAAAGAGTCTCCACTGCCAAATTATACGCACCACTGGCCCTGCCACTTTCCTCCATGTGATGAAGCAGATACCAGCATTGTTCTATGATCTTTCTTCTCTCACTGGGTGCTTGAAAATAACAGGAATCTTTCCCGCTGCTGCTCCCCAGGACACAGAACAATGCTGGCCTACATTAGATGCTCAAAAGATGCCTGCCCCACCTTTGCCCTGTTGAGTCCTTATTGGGAGGCCCCTCAAATGAGTTCATTTTGTAGTCAACACCTTGGAGCCTTGGAAATGCTCAGTGTCCCTTGGAACAGACCATGTGAAAAACCTCACAGCATTAGAAACTAAGAGTGTGCAGGGGAAAAAAATCTCCCCAAAGAAAAAAAATAGATGAATCTGGAAGTAAGGCTTGAGGACACTGGATTGGTTAGAAGAGAGAGTATTGTCCACTAGAAGAGAGGTGGTGGCAACAAGATCCTCCTGAAGCAACCTGATTCTGGGGAGGGGGGAAAGAAAGATCCCCACTCATTTCCTGGATGTGAGTACTATGGACATGGCTGCACACAGCAGCCAGCACTGTTGGCCGCCTCTGATCAGGGGGCTCCCAGGCTGGGATTCTTCAGTACAGGAGGGAGGTGGGAGAGAGGGGTAGAGACCCAGGCTGCAGTTGTGGAAGGCCAATGCATGGACCCCAACAATGATCTAGTCTAGAAGATGCGAATGGCCTTAGGGATAACCCAAAGGGTGTGGGAGAGACAGGAGAGAAGGGGACAGTGTTTGCAAGTGACCAGAAATGATCAAAACAGAGTGTCCAGGGGAGAACAGGTGGCATCTCTGTGTCTAATGGTATAAGAAATCCATCCATCCATCCATTCATCTATCCAAATACTTATTGTTTCTTTCCTCTTTCCTTTCTTCCTCCCCTGCCCCCATTTTTCCTCTTTCCTGCTTTCTGTTATAGCCTGACTGTGTTCTTATGCCTGCTGTCCAGAAAAACCAAGACTGACACAGCCATTATAGTTTTAAAAAAAGTTTAATATCGCAAAGCAGCTGAGCAAGGAGGATGGGAGATATTACTCAAATTCGCCTCTCCGAAATTCCAGAGGTGAGGATTTTTAAAGAGAATTTGGTGGGAAGGGGGATAGGGACTGCTGATTGGTTGATAATGTCACGGGGGTGTCAAATCTGTCTTCATGTCTCAGTGTCAGTTTCTGGAAGGGGTCATCTCACGACCAGTGGAGTCAGCTTCCTGGTATGTGTTCTGGGCCTGGGTGGGCCTCGGGTCCATCAGAGTCTGAGAAATGTCTCTAATACCATTTATAGGTTTTGCAGCAAATGCTATCTATAAAAAAAAGTCCTGTGACCATCAGCTACTAGCTCCTGGGTGGTGAGCCATTGTGGAGGTAGTTTAGGAAGAAGGTATGGGGGAGGTGGGTACCCCTGGAGATTGGAACCTCTCTTTCCCTTAACCTCTGCTTTTATCCCCAAGGAGATCTATGCAGTGTTAGGCCCACTGTTTAAGGGAAAGTATGTTTATCATTCTTGGGAGGGGGGTGGCTTCACCCCTCCCCAGGGATTGGGACATGAAGATAATTAATTGCTCTCTATTAGAGTGAAAACAAACTTAGAAACAACAGATTTGTCAAATTTCGAACAACTGCAGCTATTCAAGGTTCAGGTCTCTTTTGTAGTTTTCACTCTGTGGTCCGATATTAATTTTATGTAGGTGGTTTCATTTCTATCTGTCACTCAGTCTAAGAGCCAATTACCTGCAGGTTTCTAGAAGCACAAAGAAGTGCCTAATCCAAACCCTACAGGAACGAGTTGAATTGGGAAGGGGGCAAGCAAGCAGGGCCAAGCTGTAACATGAGGCCCTTTTTTAAAAAAGTGTAACGTGATGCTTCATTTCCTTCCTTCCTTCCTTCCTTCCTTCCTTCCTTCCATTCTTCCTTCCTTCCTTCCTTCCTCCCCCCTCCCTCCCTTTCTCCCTTCCTCCTTCCTTTCTTTCCAAATAGAACTTTTTATTTGTCACTCTTGGGTTTTTTTTTTTTTTTGAGTCGGAGTCTCACTCTGTCACCCAGACTGGAGTGCAGTGGCCTCTCCCGGCCACCGCAACCTCGACCTGCTGGGCTCCGGTGATCCTCAGCCTTCCGAGTAGCCGGAATTACAGGCATGCACTACCATGCCCGGCTGATTTTTTGATTTATTGTAGAGATGAGGTCTCGCTATTTGTCACTCTTAAAAACCTGGATCTTAAACAGATTCCTGGACTGGTGGTTCATGCCCATCAGCTTGTTCAACTTTAGCACCTATCTTGTCCCCAGCAACTTTTCTAGAATGACTGCCTTCACCGTGCAGCTCCATGAGTTTCCCAGTTCAAATTTGGGCTTCTTCAGCATTTTTAATTTTCTGAAAAAGACATCATGAAGAGGATGAATAGATTGGCAGGAATTTTCTATGTCTATTCTAATGCTGTCTGGAATAAATTTATTGACTACTTCCTTTAAGTTATTTGTCTGCACTTCTCAGGTCATGATTTCCATTATCTTCTTCTGGATCTGGTAAATCTGTTGGTCCTGAGCGTAAGAGTTCTTCTGTATCTGATTGTTGCATTTTTTTTTTAAAAGTAAAACCAACACAGAAATGGAAGAAGCAAATAACCATTGGTAGTCTTGACACCAACATGAACTTCAATCATGGTCTGCCATTTTTTGAGCATGGAGCACATTTTGTTTCGGGTCAGATCCATGCCATGGAAGTTAGTTAGGCAGTTTTTGCCCCGAACATCTTCAGTAATCAGCTTGAATTTTCTCAGTGCAACGTCATCATTCTGCAGACTGGCAAGACTTACTTCAAACACACAATGCTTGAGGCCATCAGATGCAATTTTGATTCCTTGCATCCTGATGACAAGAGTTTTGCCAATATTACTTATACTGAACATAGCAGATGCTTTCACTTCATACCAATCTTTCTTAGAAAATGGATCAACCACTTTCTTCCTGGGTCCCTTTTTGCCACCTTTTGTAAGGCGCTTGTTCTCGCCAACCTCCATGGTGCTGCTCAGAGAGCCAAAGAGGACTTTTTTTTCCAAGTAGGAAAAAAACCAACAACAATAAGTTTGCATACAATTGCACCTGAACAATAGTGCCCAGCAGCCATGACCCTGCCTGGGGGAGGTTTCCAGAGCCCCAGCTGGGAGTACTGGGGCTGCAGGCACACATAGTGCCCACCAGCCTGCCCTCCCTTCCCCGATGCTCAAGTGCAACTCACATCCCTGCCTGTCCCTCTGCCTGAGTCGAGACCAGAGTCACAAGTAGTGGACTGGGAGTGGACTGCATCTCCTAGAGCAATGGTGAGCAAGAGAAGTGACAGCAAGAGAGGACACAACTACACACAAGGGTGAGCCAGTGACAGCGTTTGGGTCTTTTCTCCTGAGTGTGCACAAGGCTGGCTGTGACTATGGCAGGTTATGTCAGATGCAGCCATTGTTATTGCTCCAGACACACCGGACTGGGAGGTCTGGAGTCCATACTTTTGCCAGTGTGCGCTCAGTTACAGGAGTGTCTAAGACTTCAGGGGCATTTCTTCGGTATGGTGCCCTTGTATAGTGTATTACCTGAACAGCCATAAATAGTAGCCCTGCAGACAAGTACAGACATAACAACATAATGCATGCTAAGGCAGAGGCTAAAAGAGAGAGCAGAGGGTGGTACTAATGTTGCTTCCCAAGGCCCCTCAGCTGCTTTTGTATTGCCCATGCCTGAGGCTTCTGGATTCTATAAAGAGCTTCTCAGGCTGCCAGAATGACTCCCTCTCCCTGTGTCCAGTGGTCTCTGTCTCAGTCCCACCTGTCTTTGCATCGTGGTTCTGCCCTTGCCTGGCTTTGTTGGGGATGCACAGTGTACACCTGGTTGTGGGTTCCCAGTCCAGCTCTGACCTAGCAGGCCCTTGAGGACTCTGGCACAATGCCTCAGCTTCTGGTGTCACATCCACAGACAGGTAGCACCATGTGTGTCCTCCTGCTGAGACCTCAGCACCCCCAGCCCCCACTTGTGAGGGTGGGCAGCACGACAGTTTCTCAGCCCTTGTCCCCAGAGCAGAGCAAAGAGGAAGCAGCAGGTTTGTGCTTCAGGACTGCTCTGCTTTCCTCTCCCAGTGTGCTACCCAGTGGGGCCATCACAGCCTCCATGAGGAGCTTATGGTCTTAGGATTCCAGGGGGTACAAGTTGAAATTGATGGAGTGAGGGAAACATAGTGATTTAATGACTCCCCACACCATGGACGATGCCAGCATTGGCATCCGCCAATGCATCACAGAACAAGCTCTTGAGGGATTCGGTGTTTGATTTATAAGAGTTTACCATGCAGAATTGATTGGAGCTGACAGTGGATTGCTACTGCTGGATTATCTTAATATCTTCCTGGAGAAACTGTGCAGGTTATTCTTCTTGCTAATAAGAATTGCCCATCTGTTTATCTATCTGCCCGGGAATACAGAGTTGACACTGCCAAGGAACACTGACCTTGCTGGAGAAAAGCCTGTCTTAAGATGCACGCACATGCTCTCCAGATGACTTATCACTGGTCTTCCTGGGCCCACAGCTGCTGCTGTTGCTTTCTCACTGCTCCACCTTTGAGCTTGTGGTACTTTGTTATAGCAGCAATAGGAAACCAATACAGGTATGCTGCTTTACTTCTCTTAATGTCAGGAGGTTAATTTCTTTTCTTTCATTTTCTTTTTTGGCATCAAAATAAAATCTTATTGATGGTGCAAAATTTTGGAAAAATTCACACTTAGAGATATATTCTTTTAAAAAATTTTATTATTTTTATTTTAAAGATGTGGGGTACAATGCAGGGTTAGGTATACAAGTGGTCATCATACAGGTAAAGTTTGGGCTTCCCTTTGGTCCCCTCTTCACCTGGTTTGAGATCAGGTGCCCTTATTGATGTTGTGTCATCCCCTCCACTGGCAGTTTCTGGCTACTGCCAATCTCTTTCTTATAGTATTATGACAAATGTTCAGGGTCCACTTAAGAGTAAGAACATGTGGCACTCTGTTCTTTGTTTCTGTGATAGATTACTGAGGATGAAAGATCCTAAATCCATCCAAGTTGCTGTGAAGTCCATACAGGTGGCTCATATCTAATATGAGAAAAGAAGAGAAGCTAGGAATTGCTTTCCCTTTAAAAGTGTTGTGTGGATGAAATGAAGTAGTGAATTTGCCGTGGTCAGCATGTGGGGAAGAGGGAGAAGGAGACAGAGAAAGGCCTTCAGCACTAGGAACTCTGGACAGCGCTTCTCAAGCCATCTATGGTGAAGGCCCTCCCCTCATTTTAAAATAAATTTCAATCCATTGTGGATCGACACTTTTGTACAATGCAATAGAAATGAATCACTAGAAAAAATGTAATAAAAAGCACACAAAATTCAAGCCCCATCTTATTATCAGATTCAGCAGTCATGAAATTGTTCTGTGTAATTGCTCTAAATGTTTTTCCTAAACACTCTGGCTTTCTGTGCTTCCTTCCTTTTCTGTGGGTGGGTAGCTAACAGTTGGGTGACTGTCCCTGGCCCCAGCCCACACTCTGAGTCTCTTGTTACCTGGAGGTGAGCATAATTTGCCTACAGAAGGCAGATCACTTTATAGATGAGGCAATGACCAGACTGAACTTGAAGTATGAATTGGGGCTTCCGAGGAAGAAAAGAGCAAAAAACAAAACAGGAGAACAGCATGTTGAAAGTCACCCAGGTGAGAAGCGTGGCACGCCTCAAACATGAACTTGCATGACAATGTCTTTGATGGACAACATGCTGAAATTTGACCTGCTCTAGGACCTTGATAAAGTGGAGAATAAAACACGCCATGGTATTTTGTTTTGTTTCTCTAAAGATATATTTACATATATTTAAAATTAAGATGCTATGGTATTAATGGCGAGAACATTACCTCTCAGATGAAAGCTCCTCAGAAGTGTCCCCCGCCCTTAGGATCATGTGACAATTCTTGCCAGAGTATGGGGCCTGCAGAGCCTGGAAAGCTTTGGCTCTGCCTCTTGGTCCAGCCTCCCCAGCTCTGCTCCAGCCACAGTGCTTCAGCCTCACCGGGCATCTTTCCCATTCTCACAGGTACTTTTCACCCCAGGACCCCACTATGTTGTTCCTTGAACTGCTAAGTCCTTCCATTGTCCTCTTAGCCTAGCCAGCTCCTATCTGTCCCTCAGGTCTCAGCTTGAACAACATTTCCTCAGGGGACCTTCTCTTACCTCCCAGCTATTACGTGTCCTATTACATGTTTCAATAAGCATCTAAGATAGGATTTTGCCTATCTTAGTGCTCAATAAATATCTAGTGAATGAATTAATCAGCACACAGCAGTTCTCTCTTTTTAGTACGTACCACAATTGCAATAAAAACTTTTGTGTATTTATCTGTTTTAAAAAAATTTCATTTATCATAGAGATGTGGGGTATAAGTAAAAGTTAATTGCACAAGTAGGCTACATGGAGGTGAAGTTTGGGCTTCCAATTAGCCCTCACTTCCTCTGGTTTAGGACCTGGTACGCTTTGTGTTGTTATGTGCCCCACCTTCCTCTCCTGGAGGTGCCCAGAGACTGCTGCTTGCTCCCTTGTGCTAATGTGTTCAGGGGCCCTTATGAGTGAGACCATGAGGTATTTGGTTCTTTGTTTCTGTGATAGATCAGTAAATATGATGATCTCCAATTCCATTCAGTTCTCTTTGAAGTCCATGATTTTGTTCTTCTTTATGGTTGCATACCACTCCATCGTGTAGATTTACCACATTTTCTTTATCCAGTTCACTTTTGATGGAGAGTAGGGTTGGTTTCATGTTTTTGCTACTGTGAATAGTGCAGCTGTAAACAGGTATGTGCAGGTGTCTTTTTAGTAGAATGATTTATGTTCCTCTGGGTATATTCCCAGGAGAGGTATTGCTGAATCATATGGATCTTTTAGGACTCGCCTTACTGCTTTCCATAGACGTTGACCTAGTCTGAACTTCCACCAACAATGTAGAAGTGTTCCCCTTTGTCCACACCCGCACCAGCATCTATTGCTTTTTGATTTATTGATGAGGGCCATCCTTACTGGAGTTAAGTAGTATCTCATTGTGGTTTTGATTTGCATTTCTCTGATGATTAGTGAGGCTGAGCATTTTTTCACGTATCTGTTGGCTGATGTATATATTTGTGTTTATCTGTTTAATGTTAGTTTTCCCACTAAACTATAAACTGCATGAGGTCAGGAATCATGCCTTTTTTACCCTCAGGAGGCCTCGAATATTGTAGATGCTCAACAAATACATGTTGAATGAATAGGTGAGTGATTGATGGAAAAGTTGAATGATGGGCATTAGGTGGAATTGGTGGGGTAAACGCTAGAAGAGACTGATTGTCTCCTTGGAGCTGTCTAAGAGTAACGTCAACAATAACAGCTAACATCCAGAGGGCTCCCTCTTCTCCAAAGCCTCCTGCTATGGCTGATGGTGAGATCCAATGATCACAAGAAGTGAAAGGACTTTATAGACCACAAGAATAATCAATGAAAGGAAGATTACATTTTCCAGAGAAACAAAGTCATGTCTTTTCCAAGGTAACCAACCTCTCTATATGAGGAGGTACCCCCCCCCACCCTGGAATTTATTTATAAAACATTGTGTATTTATTCTTACATGTTTCAACTTTAGTTACCTTCAAAGTACTCTCCATTGGATGCAATGTACCTATAAAGATGCTTTTTCCACTGCTCAGAACAGTTTTTGAATTCTTTAATTTTGATGCTTTTTAGTGCTTCTACCATTTTTTGTTTTACCTCTTTCATGTTGAGAAAATATTTCCCTTTCAGGACTTTTTTCATTCGGGGAAACAAATAAAAATAAAAGTTGCTCAGGGCGAGATCTGGTGAATAGGGAGGGTAGGGCATGGGTGTTATGTCATTTTTGGTCAAAACTGCTGAATACTCACAGCATGGTGTGGGCAGGTGCATCAAGACATGGGCAAATACATTGAAAGAATTTCCCCCGACCAAAAAAATTTTACCGATTCCAAACGCTACCTCTCACAACAATGCTAGCTGGTACATTGATGTCAGTGGGTTCCTACAACACTTATTAGTGGAAGCCTGTACTACAAAGTGCCAACCCTCCAAAAAATCATTTTTGGGGGGTTCTCCCCTTTTAAATATTTTTTGTAGTTGTGGTCTTACTCCAACTCCAGGCTGGAGTATAGTGGCACAATCACAGCTTACTTACAGCTTCAACCTCCTGGGCTCAGACGATCCTTCTGTCTCAGCCTCCCAAGTAGCTGGGACTACAGGTGCTATTTTTTTAAATTGTTGTAGAGATGAGGTCTGGCTATGTTGTCTAGGCTGATCTCGAACTCCTGGTCTCAAGATCCTCCCACCTTGGCCTCTAAAAGTGCTGGGATTACAGGTGTAAGCCACCATGTCCTGCCCTGCAAAGAACCCATTTATGCTCAACGATTTTGTCTTAGGTGTGTCCTGACATTTTATTCAGGTAGCCATAGAATAACCACATTTGATTAGGCTCTGTTCCATAAAAGCAAAACAGCAACAAATAAACAAAACCTGTAATAAAAAACAAACCAATAACAGTAGCAACTAAATAACCAACCAACCCAAATATACAAAACAGTTAATCAACCAGATAACATCAATAATTACTTTCTTAACAATTCCCTCCTGGCTCACAGGTAGAATACAGAGGAACAAGGTCTTGCATGTATTAGGTACTCTATATATGTTAGCAGATGTGATTTTTGTCCTCTAAGATGCAGATCACATCCCATGACCCTGGCTTGGTGGGATCTGTGGCTTCCACAGATTTATCAGTTGTGGTGTCTTGGGGAGATGGGGCTGAGTTGGGACTGCAGTTGTTTGATGTGCATGGCTTGATGTGATGTGCCACTATGGCTGTAAGGACCCAGGAGGACTACTTGGACACCTCCCAGGTGTCCCATGTACTGTCTTAACAGTTTCCAGAAGCTGTCTGCTCTGACCCAGCAAGTGGAAGGCAGACTTCCAGCCAAGGGTGCACAGTGAAGTGATAATCTTTTCCTTTGCTGGGTGACAATCATGGCTGTGTTAGGGTATGAATTCCTCGGGGACAGTGGCTAGACTTCATTTTTGAGCCTCGATGATCTCTAAGGTAGAGTCAGTACTAGGTCATGCCTGTTAAAAGGCTCACTGACAGGCTGTAGACACTTGTCACTAGTTCATAATCCCTGAGAAGAAAACTGGTCAGTAGAAGGAGGTCAAAAGAAGGGAGTTGGGAGACCTGGGACCTCGTCCTGCATGCATGATGTCTCTGAGCCTCTCTGGATTTCACCCACCCTGCTTATTTCTGGGGTTGCTGGGAGAATCTATTGAGTTGATGGCCATGGCCACAGAAGGGAAAGTCCCTTTATATCACAGGAAAGCTCTGTGATATAAAGGTGACTTCACTAATCATGTAGGTGGAAAGTGTGGCTTTGTCTGACACTGTTGACATGCTTAGACAATTTTGTAATTTTTATTTTTGTAGAGACAAGGTCTCACTATGTTGCTTGAGTAGGGTCTCAACTCCTATGCTCAGGCAATCCTCCCACCTTGGCCTCCCAAAGGGCTGGGATTATAGTTGTGAGCCACCACGCCTGGCCTTCATTTTCTACTTTTACATTTTTTGAGTGTATGCTGTCTGTTAGGCACTGTGTTTAAGCTCTTTCCATGATCTCCTATAACTCTTTTTTTTTTTAAGATTGAAAAATACAGTTTATTTAGAAAGTAAATTAGAGAGAGAGAGGGAGAGAGAGGAGATTCATCTCCCCAAGTTAGGGGAGGGGGACACAGCCAGGAAACATGAAGGCCATAGTTCAAAGAGCCACGTGAACATACCAGAGTTTAACAAAGCAATGGCTGATTCTGTATCTCTTACATTAGCCTTGTGAATTGTCTTGTGACACATCATCAGGGGATGAGAACTGACCTGGTAGCTCAGTGATCAAAAGCAGGGCTCTGGACTAGAGCTGGCTGGGTTGAGCCCCTGTCCTGTTAACAAGCCTATGACCACAAAAGAGCTGCCCTCTCACAGGGCTCCAGTCTTCAATCTGTAGACGGAAGCACTGAGAGTGTTTCCCAAATTGCCTGGGAAGTGGGTGCCATCAGGACTTTTGGATGACAAGAAGAGGGGAGGGGTAAAGACCTTGTTTCCTCCTATTGTTGGCAGCATTTAGCTGACAGTTAAAAATTAGTTACTTTTTCATTTTAGTAAAAATATACATAGCATAAAATGTACTGTCTTAAGCACTTTTTTTGAGTTGGAGTCTTACTCCGTCGCCCAGGCTGGAGTGCAGTGGCATACTCACGGCCACCCCGGTGTCGACCTGCTGGGCTCTGGCGATCCTTCCGCCTCAGCCTTCCGAGTAGCTGGAACTACAGGTGTACATTACCACGTCCGACTATTTTTTATTTTATTGTAGAGACGAGGTCTCGCCAGGTTGCCCGGGCTGGTCTTAATCCTGCAGGGTCAGGCAATTCACTTGCCTTGACCTCCCAAAGTGCTGGGATTACAGGCTGAGACACCAAGCACTGCCTCTTAAGCAATGTTACTTTCAAGGGTAGCAATGTTACGTTCACACAGTGGTGAAGTCATTAAACAGCAACGTCCCAACTCCGCCCCTCCCAGGCAACCACCTGTCTACTTTCTGTCTCTGTGACTCTAGACTCATGTATAGTGGAATCTTACAGCATTTGTTTTTTTGTGCTTGACTTTCTTCACTCAACATAATGTCCTTAGGGTTCATCCCTGTTGTAGCATGCAGTAGAACTTCCTTCCTTTTAAAAACGACTGTTATTCCATTGTATGTATATTACATTTTATTTACACATTCATCTGTGGATGGACATTTGGGTTGCTTCTACGTTTTGATTACTAGGAGTAATGCTGCTATGAACAAATATCTCTTCAAGATGTTGTTTTCTTTTGGGCATATACCCAGAAGTGGAATTGCGAGATCCTATTTTTGGTAATTCTATTTTTAAGAATTTAAGGAAATGCATACTGTTTTCCACTATGGCTGCATCATTTTATATTCCCATCAACAGTGCACAAGGGTTCCAAAGTTTCTACATCCTTGTCAACACTTGTTATTTGCTGTTTTTATTTTTTTGATAGTACTCATCCTAATGGGTGTGAGATGGTATCACATCATGGGTTTGATTTACGTTTCCCCAGTGATTCATAACACTGAGCATCTTTTTATGTTCTTGTTGGCTATTTGTATACCTTTCTTTTTTTTTTTGAGTTGGAGTCTCACTCTGTCGCTCAGACTGGAGTGCAGTGGCACGCTCTCGGCCACTGCAGCCTCGACCTGCTGGGCTCCAGCCATCCTTCTGCCTTAGCCTTCCAAGTAGCTGGAACTACAGGCGTGCACTACCACGCCCGGCTAATTTTTTTTTTTGATTTATTATAGAGATGAAGTCTCGCCAAGTTGCCCAGGTGGGTCTCGAACCCGTGGGTCCAGGCAATCCACTCACCTCAGCCTCCCAAAGCGCGGGATTACAGGCTGAGCCACCGAGCCTGGCTTGAATATCTTTCTTTGGGAAAATGTTTATTCAAGTCTTCTGCCTGTTTTTAAAATCAGGTTTTTTTGTTTAGTTGTAGAGTTCTTTATACATAACTTTATTTTATTTATCTGGTTTTCTTGAAATCTAAGCCAAACTTACCTGTTTCAGAAAAGAAAGAAGGCTGTTTCCCCAAGGGTCATGAAATAAATATGTACTTTTTGTTCAAGGATGATATCGTTTAATCTTCACAGTAATCAATGAAAAAGGCATTACCGTCACCTTCACTTTAGGGAAAAGGCGACTAGGCCACCAGGAGTCATTGTCCTAGACCACAGGTTGTGATTGGAGAAGCCATCACAACTGGAACCCAGATGGTTCAGAGAAACAGAGCCTGAGTTCTGAAGTTGCTTCTGTCTGCCAGTGGCCTCTGTAGACATCCCTAGGTGAGTTCTCATGGTCAAAGGACATACTCTGCACCCTTTGGACAGCCCAGTGATGTGCCTTTAGACACTATCTTCATCTTCCCCTCCCTTGCCAAGAGGCACTTGGATGTGGCCCAAGTTTATGAGTCTTGACTTAGGTCAAATCTGAAGCTAGGTACTGGAATCGGAGATTCTTTCATTTATTCTGCAAAGATTTGCTGAACACTTACCAAGTTCCAGGTATTAAACCATATTCTGGGTTCCTTAAGATAAATAAGACCCAATTCTTCTCAAGTTGCTTACACCCCTAATGGGGGAGAAACACACAAAGGAACATGTATGGTTAGTTTTATGTCAACTTGACTGGGTTATAGTGCCCAGATATTTGGCCAAACATTATTCTGGGTGTGTCTGGGAGGGCTTTTGGGTGAGATGAACATGTGAATTGGTAGACTGTGTAGTAATGCAGACTGTCCACCCCAATGTGGTGGGCCTCACCCAATTAGTTGAAGGAGGGCCGGACTAAAACAAAAAAGGCGATTGAGAGGGAATTGGACTTAACTGGGATGCTGTTTTTGTTTTTTCTGTCTTGGGATGAAAACAATGGCTCTTCCTGGGTTTCAAGCTAACTGACTGCAAATCTTATAGCCTAGTAATTATACCAGCCAATTTCTTTTGTTTTTTTAAGTACATTTGGTAATTCTCTTATTTTTTAAAATTTTTTTGACATTTTTTATTCCTCTCTCTCTTTCTCTACACACACACACACACACACACACACACACACACACACACACACACACCCTATTGGTTCCGTTTCTCTGGAGAACCCTAAAACCGCACGGTTATGAAGAAGTCAACAGCCAGAGGCTGAGAACTGAGTGCTCTGTGTTCTGTTGCAAAGACAGGAAAGTGGGCCTTCCATCTCAATGTCTGGGAGACCTGTGTTCTGTCGCAAAGACAGGAAAGTGGACCTTCCATCTCAATGTCTGCACATAGACCCCTCCCTCCTATCAGAAGGGCAGTATTGCCCTGACCTGGCAAATCCTGGGGACCGTGGCCTCCACAGTGTCCAAAGTTTTGCGGGGTTTTGGCAGATACGTGGACTTGTCCAATCAGCAGGTGTGCACTGAGCACTTTTGTGGGCTGAACCCCGTGCTTGGAATACAATCTTAAGGATTACAGACTCAGGGGTCCCTCCTGTGCAGCCGATGGTGCGGCAGGGATGGGGGAGCAGGTAGTAAGGAAACAGGGGTTCCTGCCATGAAAACAACCAATTAGGCGTTGGGTGGGCTTCCTGCACTTGGCGAGAAACACATTCCAGGCAGAGGTAAGAGCTAGGGTAAAGGTGGGCACAGAAAGGAGGGTGGCGGGATCGGATCTGGTGAGCATGGGGCAGGATGGTCTAAGGTGAGACCGGAGAGGTGGGCTGGGGCCTCGACCATGTAAGGCCACCAGGTTTTGAAAAATATATTATGATTATGATTATGATTTTGAGTTGAGGTCTCAGTCTGTCACTCAGGCTGGAGTACAGTGACAGTCATGGCTCACCGCAACCTCGATCTCGTGGGCTCAGGTAATACTTCCATCTCAGCCTCCCAAGTAGATGGGGCTACAGGTGTACACCAGCACAGTTGACTAATTTTTTAATTTTTGTAGAGACGAGGTTTCACTCTGTTACCCAGGCTGGTCTCGAGCTCCTGAGTTCAAGCAATCCTCCCACCTCTGTGTCTTCCAAAGTACTGGGATTATAGGCGTGAGTCATTGCACCTGGTCTGAGAGACTATGTTTCATTCTAAGTGGGAAGGAGAGTCTTTGGAAGGTTTTGAGTAGAAGAACATTGTGAGGTGATTTATATGGGGGATAAAATGTCCCTCTGTTGTAGTTGTCTAGCCAGAGATGACAGTGACCTGAACTGGTGTAGAGACAAAAAGGAAGGATAGGCATGGGCAGGTGTGGGAGCAGAAGTGAGAGGCATTATTGATGAATGCTGGGGGAAGAAAAGAAAGAATGCACTCAAGGAAGATGCTCTGAACTCTAAGGAACGTGGTCTAGCTGTCTCTGAGGTAAGCAGAAGCCCCAGACTGGGGTCAGCAAGGGACCTTCTGCAGACAGGGCCAAGTCAGCAAGTTCTGAGTTGAGGCCTGCCCTGGCCACTCTCTTCAGTTCATCTGAGCATTGTGTCAACACTCTCCAGTCCCACTGAGTTGACCCACCAGCAGGACCAGAGGAGTCTCTAGAAACACTTTCAGATCACCCATGAGAAATGGACATAACCTCTGCTTCTCTTATCTTGCCTCAAGGCTGCGTACCACTCAGGGCACCCCCCTGCCTCCCTGGGCAGGGGTGGTCCTCAGTTCCTGAGCTTCTCAGGCTCCTGGCAGAGGTGACTGTGTGCCCCCAAGAGAGTTGCTCACCAGATACACTCCTCCCCCAACATACCGGGCTCCTCACACCTCTGCCCCGAGCACGCTGTTCTCTGTGCCTGCAAGGCCTTTCCCCTCTTCAGAGGTCTGACTCCCGCTGGTTCTTGGAGATGCCAACACCACAAGGAAGCCCTTCCCGACAGCTCCTTCCACTCTACTTCTCCTCTTTGTGCCTCTTGGGACGTGTAGTAATTGTCGGTTAACTCGAGAGTCATCTTGCACAAGCTGATAAATTCCTAGAGGGCAGGAATTGAATTCCTAGAGGGCAGGTTTGTGTCTCAGTTATATGCCCAGCCTCCAGTCCAGAGGATTGGGGGGGCTCAATCATTGCTGAATAGAAGCAGCAAAAATAGTCCATTGCTAGGTGAGCTGACTCAGAAACGAAAAACCAAACACTGCATGTTCTCACTCACATGCGGGAGCTAAACGGTCACAAAGATGGGAATAATAAATACTGAGGACACCAACAAGGGGGGAGGAGGAGGGGGTTAGGGTTCTGAAAGTAAGTATGGGGTATGGTGTTCCCTATCTGGGGAATGAGCCAACTGAGACCCAATCTCCACCACTCACAATATGTCCCAGTAATGAACATGCATGTGTATCCTCGAGTCCAAAATAAAATCATCATTAAAAGTTAATCCGTTGCCAAGCACAGCAGTGGTGGGCTGGGCAGAGCAGCCTGACGTCCCCAGAGGCGCTGGCTTTGCTTCCATAATGTGGGCTTCACGCACCAACAGAACAGGGATAATAGACTCCAGCTTCATCTTCGTTTCTCTGATTAGGAAGATCTGGGTCTGAGTTAAGGTTGTAAATGAGGTGCGGTGACTGTTTCTTGAATAAAAGACCAGAATTTGCTTGAACTTAGGCGATAAGTATTTTACTTTTACGACACGTTTGGCATTATGTTCAAAGCAAATACATATAATACAGGCTTGGTGTTGGGCTGAAATTCAGATGTGCTCACACTAATGGGAAGAAGTCTGGAGGCTTTAATCACAGCTTGTGATTCAGCCTGATTGACAGTGTTTCCATTTTTTAAAGTCCCTGTTTTTCATGTGAAATGAATGACTTCTTTTTTCATTTTGCTCCTGTAATAGGAAACGTTCTCATTGTGGAAGGAAACCTCTACAAGCAGCCCATTAAATAGTAAAATGTTACTGCTGTGCCGGAGTGAAATTACCATCCATGGGAAGCGTCAGCTCGTAGGTGCACGATACCAGAGTATGTTTTCCCAAATTGCTGAGCTCCGAGGCGATTTGTTCATCATCTGGGGAGACGTGCATTCTGGATCACCATCCTTCCTCTCCTCCAAAAGTCAAACCTTGGCTTGCGTGTTCGCTGGGCCTCTTCTGAACGTCAGCTCTGGAAACTCCACTCCATCTGCTTCAAGTGAAAAGACACTCAGTGGGAAGAATCTCATGGTGAGTTGCCGAATCCAATCCCAGAAAGCCAGGCAACAGGATCAGAGGCAGCCTGGGGTGCTGCCCCCAGCCCGTGGGTGTTCACGTTCTGCACTCATCCCTATCTCCCTCTGTCTGCTCTTCTGTCTTACTGGAGCCCAGCCATCTTTTTCTTCAATTTTCTTGTGGAACATGGTCACTGCCACCACTCCCAAATGTTCATGCTACAAACCAGTCACCCCGAGAGAGTCTGACCTCTGTCCCAGTCTTAAATGCAGTGCCTTTCCTTGGACCTGTCCCTGGTGGAGAGGCGTGGGTCACGTTGTGCTTCTCCTATAACCCTGGGGATAGGATGAGGGAGGGTCAATTCCTAAAAAAGCAGCAGTAGGAAGACAATCCAGAATGTGTTCCCTGCATTGGTAACAAGAGCCCAGATCCACTCTACAGTGGATGAGGCTTAGTGACCCCTGCCATATTGGAATTCATATTCTGACAAGGAAGACCATAGATACCTACTGGTGGGGAAGGGGTTACACAGGACTGAGAACAGAGATTTCTGATTCTGCGTGGAGTTGTGACCAGATGCCAATCCCAGACACTCGCTTCCTCATTCTTAGAGCATGTGCTGTTGATTTGTCTTGGGGTGGGGAGTGCCACCATTCACCACACCCTTTCCCCTTCTCAGACTGACTCTTCACTAGGCAACCCCCACCAGACCAGGAGCCACCCCGCCTCACGGATGAGGCTGCTAACCCTAAAAAACATTGTTTCTATACGTCTTACAGGTGTGGAATGGAGGCTCAGAGAGGTTGAGCATTATGCTATGGTCACACAGGGAGGAAGAAGGGGAACTGGGACTAACATTCACATATTCTTTTATGGAAAGCCTTTATTTATGTTGTAGCACTACACCATTCCCTCCATATAGCTAGGACCAGGGTGTTAGCAAGGAGAACACAGGGATGATGGACAGGAAAATGGGCTTGCCATGAGAAGGGATGCAGAGTGTATGAATGGACCAGATAGCTGCTGAGATTCCCTGCCATGGGACCTCAGGCGGACTTGGACTCTACTCCATGCATTACGGATGCTCACAGCCCTCCACTGGATGCTGTGAATGTCCAGGAGGTTAACGAGCTCACTATCCCCTTGCTACTGTTTTTGGGCCTGTGGGTGCTTTCTCCATGCCACATAGTGTTGACCCAGACACGGTGATATATTCCTTTTATTAGGCAATGCCCTGACCCTAAGGAAAACGTGTACACACAGATTTTGTTAATGCAAGTATGGTAGCCTTCCTGAGGATTTGGAAGCTTTCTTCCAACAATGCAGACAGTCTCAGTTTGAATTAGTCACTGCCACCCTTACCTTATCTTATGGTCAGCTTTCCTACTCTTGAGTTTCAGGGGGAAACATAGAGTTTCACCCATTTTCTCATGCCTCTGAGCTGCTGGGTGCAAAACAGCTATTCTTACACTCTCTCATAGTCCCTGGCTGAGGCTAGAGCTTCTGTTCAAAAAAATAGAAAACCAAACTCCACATGTTCTCACTCATATGAGAGAGCTAAATGGCTACAAAGATGGTAGCAATAGACATGGGGGCCACCAATGGGGGGAGGTGGGGAGGGGGCTAGGATTTAGAATCTACCTATGGGACACTGTGCTCCCTGTCTGGGGAATGGGCCACCTGAGACCCAATCCTCACCATGACACAGTATGTCTAGGTAATGAACATGCTCATGTACCCCTGAATCTAAAATAAAAATGGAAAAAAGGAAAGCTCCCCTTCTCTCTCTGCCCTGAGGCCACTGTCTCCCTCCCCTAGGTCCAACCTTATTTGTCCCCCAGTGGTTGCAGCCACAGTTTGCGGCCACTCCTATCAATATCTGCTGTGGAAATCATTTTTCTCTGACAGCAGCGGCTTGACCCACCCCTGCCCAGAGCCTCCAGAAAGAAGCGGCTGTCCTTGAGGAGAGAGAGAAGGAACTTCCTCCAGGTGGAGCAGCCACAGAAAGGTATGGTAGCTGGACAAAGCAAGGATGTTTAATGTGTAATGTGTAATGGTGTAATGGTGGTAGGACCAAGGGACACACTGTTTGGGGAAGCAAAGCAGAAGGTTCTGCTAGCCTGGAGAGGACTCTGTGGGAATGGAAGGACTTCTTTGTCTCTTGGCCATGCAGGGAAAGTAGTGACTAGTCCTTAGACACCCTTATGTCTTCAGCAGAGTGTCTGATTCATAGAGGCACATGGTAAATACATGCTGAATGCATGAGTAAGCCCAGGGAGCAGTTTTGTCACCTGTGAAAGGGACTTAAGGTATTAGAGAGTAGGTGGGTCCAGGAGGGCATTTTATTTTTATTTATTTGTTATCTTTTTTGAGTCAGGATCTCCCTCTGTTGCCCAAGCTAGAGTAGAGTGGCACGATCACAGATCTCTCTGTAGCCTCGACCTCCTTGGCTTACGTATTCCTCCTGAGTCAGTCTCCCGAGTAGCTGAGACTACAGGCATGCATCACCATACCTGGATAAGTTTGAATTTTTTTGTAGAGACATGGTCTTGCTATGTTGCTCAGGCAGGTCTCAAACTCCTGAACTCAAGCAATCCTCCCACCTTGGCCTCCCAGGGTGCTGGAATTATACGTGTGAGCCACTGCACCTAGCCCAGGAGGCCATTTTATAATCTATGAAATCTTACTCAGAAAGGCTGTCCCTGCTCCCTACTGGTCAAGCCCTGGGGGTCTGAAGCTGACTGAGTCCCGGGGACCCAGACTGGTGAGGCCCATCAACCTGCAAACCCCTGAGGGACTGAGCCTATTTTATTCAGCATCGCACTGATGAGCCCCAGCACTTATGAGGCTTTGAGAGTTGATGAAACGTTCCCCAAAGGAAATCATTCCAAATAGGGACCATTGCGGCCACAGAGTGGCACCATTGTTCCAGCCAAAACCCACAGAGCCTGCAGGGAAGACCACATTGCTTGGAACCTTGAATTGCATCCAAACGCCTCCAACGTTATCTGTCCGTCTCTAATCTCAATACAATGATATGTTCTCATCCCATAACAAGGGGATTAACAACACCACTGCAGCTAATTTAAATGGAGGAAGTCTGTTTCAGAAAGCAAAATTCCGAGATGATTCTTTCCCTCAGGTGGCTGAGGAGGTACTGACAGGTTGGTAGGGGCAGTTTCTGCACAAATTGGAGAAACAACTTGCAGGCTGAACTCGCCAGACAGCTCTCTGCTGTGCCAATTCGTAGGCCGCAGAGTTCACTGAGCATTCCAGCCCTTGTGCACCATCTTGGTGGCTGTTACAAGGGCAGCTGGGGACAAATAGAGAAAGAGTCCCCAACCTAAATTCCCATCACTCTTCCCCAGAACCTTTTGCACCAAGCTTTTGATGTAGAATGTCTCACTTCTCCACATGCTACCCTTTCTTCAAGGTTCAATTCCCTAAGAGATCTTCTGTGCACCTCCTACCCCTAGGGAAGTATAAATTGCTATTGTTCCTCTTCTGGGAATTGACTGCTGTGGGGGGAAGAAGGATGGTTGAAATGTGAGGACACTGAGTGCCTGGGGAAGCAGGCAGGTGGGACAAGACGAGCAAAGGCATCCGGGATGCCTTGACACTTTGTTGATTTTGTGAGTGTGTTGTGGGTTGGCTGAAAGTATATGCATGTGACTCACAAGGCTGTAAACTTACATATTCAGTAGTTTTCTGGGTTATTTTTCTAGAGTGTCTCCAAACTTGGTTGGTTTGCGTTGGCTTCAGAAGGTCACATAGTGTTTCTCTGAGCTGAGCTATGGTTGGTTCAATAATAGTCCCCAAAGATAACTAGTTCCCCCCAAGACATCCAGGCCTTCTGAATTCTGGAAGCTTTCTGACCCAATGGGCACTCGGCAATCAGACTGCCACTCACCTTTTTCTGTACCTGTGAATTCTTGACTTCCCATTGAGAGGGCAATTCCCTTGAGGGCAAACTCCATTCCTTGATCTGGTTGTGGTTCCTATACACAGCACACTCTCAGTAGATATTTATGGGTGTTGAAGAGAAAAGTAAAACATATTGCTCCATATTCAAAGGGCTGGGAGATGTTTAATAGCAAAACATAAAAAGGGAGCATTCTGCGGGTCATTACTCTTGTTCTCAGTGAGCTATACATTATGATTTTAGATCATAATCTATAAACTAGTAGTGTGACTCTGTATTAATATTGTTATAAGAAATAACATTAATAATAGGTGCATTTATTGAGTGCCTGATATATAGTAGTCACTGTGCTGTGCATTTTACATATTTAGTTTTCCCAGTGACCCTGGGAGGCATTATTTCTGTTTTCCACAGGGAGATGGCTCAGAAAGATTAAATGACCTGCTCAGGTGTCTAAGTTAGTGCCGGCTGAGCTCTGTGGTTGACTGTGGGGATGGAAAGTCCAAGCTGCTTTCCAGGATCCCTGCCCAGAGGCACCAGGCCCCACAGTGGGTGCTGGGGTTGTGCAGAGCTGCACATCATCAGCTCTCACTCTCAAAGAGCTCAAGGGCACAGAGAGACCATGGCTGGAAGAACAGCAGCCTTGGTTGGGGGGGGGAGATGTGGTCAAAGGCAGTGCATCTTGGGAATCTTGATGGAGATGAATCCCTCAAATTGTCCTTTAGTAGGAACCAGACCAGGCTCAAAGTACAATGTACTTGCTCAGCAGGCCATGTGCAAAGAAGGCGTATCGTTGTCCATTTGGTATGATCTAGGAATTACCTGGGAGACTTTCTTGTCCCCAAATATCTCCCTCTCTGGCCTATTATGGTGCCCTGAATGTTACCATTCATTCTTATTTCCTTTGAGTTTTAAATGTTTTAAAATCTCTCAACATCCTCCATCATCTATCAAACCTAGCAAGGGACAGGTTGAGAACCATTTAGGAAGAGGACAGGTGCTTGGAAGTGGCAGTGGCTGGGTCGGGTCTGGCTGTCTGTGTCTCCTGCCATGATTGGTGATAAGGCCGGGAGGCAGGAGAAATTCTGTTCAATGAACGTAGCAGGTGCTGCTAGCAATAGAGATGGAGGAGGGAAGACAAGTCTTCAGCAAAAGATGCCTGCAACAGAAATGCATTTGGGGGGACAAAATCTCTGACTTGGCACCATGCATTATTTTGGTGGTAAAAAAAGGCACAAGGGTCTCCTGGGTGCCTGCGCAAATACTGGGAAGCTCACAGTCACTCCTGGTTGCTGGAAATCCCTTCTGCCGAGGACAGGCTTTTCATCCTACTATTAAAAATTATTAGGCTACAGCTGCAAGCCCTTGGAAGTGGCAATTGCTAGTGTTCCTCTCTCCTGAGAATCTATTGATGCGGAGGAATGGAAAAGGGTTAAAATGTGAGGGCACTGAGCTCCTGGGGGAGCAGGCAGGTGTGGCAAGACGGGTGGTCAGAGGCATCAAGGATGCCTTTTCACTTTGCTGCTTTCATGAGTGTGTTGTGGGTTGGCCTGAGGTGTGTGCATGTGACTCACAAAGTTGTTATCTTGAGTATTTAGTAGTTTGGGGGTTACTTTTCCAGAGGGTCTCCACATTTGGTTGGCTTGGATTGGTTTCAGGAAGTCACATAGAGTTTCTCTAAACTAGGTTGTGGTGGGCTCAATGGTAGTCCCCAAAGATCCAGGGCCTAATCCCTGGAGTTTGTTAACATTACCATATATATGGAAAAAGGGACTTTGCAGATGTGTTTATGGATCTTGAGATGGGAAACGTCCTGAGTTGAAATTGTTCTGGATTATCCAGGGGACCCCTCAGAGTAATCATATTTCCTTATTAGAGAAAGGGAAGAGAGACTTGGAAGAGAGAAGACCATGTGATGGAAGCTAGGGAAGTGGAATCAGAGTCGGGGAGAGATGCTGGCTTTGAAGATGGAGAAAGTGACCATAGCCAAGGAATGCAAGAAATGCAGATGTAGAGGTTGGAAAATTCAAGGAAAGAGGTGTTCTCCTAGAGTCTTTGAAGAGAGAGCAGCCCTGCCAACACCTTGGTTTTGGCTATTTGACCATTTTGAACTTTGATCCCTAGCACTGTAAGAAAATAAATGGGAGTTGTAAGTCACCAAATTTGTAGCAATTTGTTATAACTGCCACAGGAAACTAATACACAGTGATTGGATTTGAATGTTTGTAGGTAAGTTTGGCCTTTTTTTCCTCCTTTCATTTCTTCTTCCATGTGATGATACAGTGTTTTTTTCTCCTCCCAAAGATGCAGCAACAAGGTACCATCTTTTTATTTATTTAAGTTTTATTTTTTATTTGTTTCAATAGTTTTAGGTTTCATGGTTGCATTGTATAGTGGCAAGTGAGTCTGGGCTTTAAGTGTACTCACCATTCTTTCCTGTACCCATTGTAAGGCACCGTCTTGAGCAGAGCGTACAAGCCCTCCCCAGGCACCAAGCCTGCTAGTGCCTTGGTCTTGGACTTTTCAGCCTCCAGAACTGTGAGAAATACATTTTTATTGTTCATAAATTACCCAGTCTCAGGAGTTTTTGTTATAGCAGTGCAAACAGACTAAGACAATAGGCTAAGATGAGAATTTTTATCCACGAGACCCTGCCTTTAAGAAGCTTTCATTCTAGGAGTTGAGATGAGACCCACAGAAATCTTTGAATGCAAACTGTGCACAATACTGTTTCCTTTCACTCTCAGTTAGCTGTGGTATGGAGCAGTGGGTCACAGATGGGTTTGGGCTCAGAGGGACCTGAGCCTAAGTCCTGGTGCTACCATATATTAGCAGATCAACCTTAAGAACGTTACTTGAACTCTTGAATTCCAGTGGCCTCATGATAAAGTGGAGTTACAAATACAGGCTGCTGTGGACATAATGAAATAAAGGCTGAAATAAAGTCAGGGCTACCTCTGTGCCTAGTCTAGAAGTCTTAAATCCTTCCTCCTTCTCCCCATAGTTATACAAGGTATCGATGGTTCTGAGTAAGTGGGGAAATAATTGCAAATTAGATGAAACATATGAATTTGAGACTGCTTGGAGAAAAAAAAGACCAACAACTTCATTTTGAAGATGGAGAAATTGAGACTTAGAGAAATTATGTGACTTGCCTAAAGTCATACTACAAGTCAGAGCCTGACTATAGCTCTGGTCCTGCCACTCAAGCTCCTTATTATGCTATGATATGCCCTAATACTCCTTTTCTGTATTGCTCATGACCACAGCCCATGACTAGTTATTTGGTCTTTGGTGTTACTCCCTCTTGCAGGTAGAAAGAGACAGAGCCGGGATTAAGTGATTAGGCACAGACAGAGAAATGAAAAAGCGATTATTCCTAAATCAGCTTGGCATGTACATTATTGACATTAGGCAAGCAGAGTGGACATTTAGTGATGTCATCTACTGTAGCAGAAGGGATAATGGTGTTAAAAACAGAGCCCTGATGATGCTGAAAGGACAAGCGCTTCATTTTCCTTTAATATAATTGAGTTCCTTTATGAAGACAAAAGAAAGAAAGAGAAGAAAAGAAAAACCTAAACCCTGTAGGATCTGAACTGGTGTGTGCAGGGAGTACCTACACACATGACTGGGGAAGTAGGGGTGAGGGTATGCGTGCCTATTTCCATGTGAGCTGATATAGGTATGATGCCCTGGACTAGAAAGCCTCAGAAAGCAGAGCCTGACACAAGGGTTTGTGAGCTGGTGCTTTATTTTGGTAAGTGATTGCAGGGAACAGGAGTGGGGACTGAGAGAAGGGAAACAGAGAAGGTGGGGCAGGCAATCCAAGTGTGCATCGGCAAAATGGCCACTGCTGAGGACTGCTGGGATCAGTCCTGCTGGAACCCTCTGTGGAGCTGTCCAGGATGTGCCTGGGAGTGGCTCACTTGAGGAAGAGAGAAGTCATTATCTGGGGGTGTTAACAATCTTTGCCCTTTTAGGCTAGCTCATGCTTCAGAGTGACTGCAATGTCTCTTGTTGTTTCATAGGCAGAGGGTGGAGAAGCCTGGGAACAGAAAGGGACACACACACACACACACACACACACACACACACACGGCAGGGGGAGAGAGAGAGAAAGAGAGAGAATGCATGCAGTCAGAGAGGCAGGGTTGCCTGATTACATCTGCTTGCAGTTGGTGGCTTTGGTAATGGATGGGATTAAAGACAGGCAAGGAGGATGTGATGATGCACAAGAGGTATCTGATACATTCTCCCACCAGAATATTATTTTTCATTGTTGAAACCTCAATCCTGTGGTGCTGTTGAAAGCATCTTCCACACATTGGAGACCATAATTAGATGGGTTTTGTCCAAGCTTAGGAAACTATTTAGAACTTTTGCAAGCTGATGGTAAATAAAAGGAGTGACATTGGCCAGGGATCTATGATACATTATAGACTGTGCTAGAAGAAGGCATGAGGAGATGAATATAACATGAGTTCCTGTCCTGAAGAAAGTGTCAGAGCAGAGGAAGGGTGCGGGCTTGTAACAATCAAATGGGGGTTAACATTTCAGTTCCTCAACTTATTTGCAGTGTGGACCAGGATTACCACACCACTTCTCGGAGCTTGTTTCCTCATTCAAGATGGGACAAATAATTACTTCTCCAGGGGCATGATATCAGGATTAAATGATGCAGTGAATGGACACTGCTTAGTTCAGTCCCTGACACATTGTGTTTAAGATGGTGGTAGTAAGATGCTTACTTTCTTTTCTTTTCTTTTTTTTTTTTTTTTTTGAGTTGGAGTCTCACTCGGTCACCCAGGCTGGAGGGCAGAGGCATACTCCTGGTCACCGCAGCCTGGATCTACTGGACTCGGGTGATCCTTCTGCCTCAGGCTTCCAAGTAGCTGGAACTATAGGCACTCACCACCATGCCCGGCTAATTTTTAAAATTTATTGTAGAGATGAGGTTTCACCAAGTTGCCAGGGCTGGTCTTGAACCTATAGGCTCAGGCAATCCTCTCACCTCGGCCTCCCAAAGTGCTGGGATTATAGGCGTGAGCAACCGTGCTCAGGAGAAGCTTATTTTCATATGAGAAGATGTCAGTCCATCAGTATTCCAATGCACCATGTTGAGTAAGTTCTATGTTAAAAAGAAGCAGAATGAGGGGTATGTGAAGGCTTCCTGAAGAAGCCTACTTCAAGATAGTTGATTCAAAAATACACAGAAAGTTGACATAACATGGGTATATTTTGAGAAACCATTAGAACTAGTAGCAAGTTCAAGGCCCCTAACAGGGCCTGGTGAGTAAACCTAACCAGAAAGGAACATGGTCCACATGAAAGAATGTTTGAGTAATAGATATACCGTGTTTCTAGATGGGAAGAGACAATATGTAAAAGGTGGCAATTCTCAAATTATTTTATAAATTCATTAGGTATATTTATTGTTAATGTTAAATCCATGGCTACCTCATTGTTGAAAAATAAGTTTATCAGTATCTACCATCTTATACCTTTTGATGTAGAAATTTCATTTCTAGAAATCTGTTCTTCAGCAATATTTAACCAAGCACAAATATGTCCAAGATTCATTGTAATAGTTTGGAATTAGTAGAAAATTGGAAGCCATATAACTGGTTTCCAATAGGGAACAATCATATTATATTATGAAATGGAATGGAATGGAATGGCATATACGACTTCTGACAATCTATATGTATTGACAGGGAGATTTTCTAAGATGTTGAGTCACAGAATAATATGTGGAGTATGATTCCAATGACATAGAAGACATAGTGTGTGTCCATGTGCATAATGAAGATATGGGCTAGAAAGGGCACCAATTGCCCTGGAAATCGAGCAAGGTTAAACAAGGACTTCATTTTTTTTTTAAATGAAAGAATATTGTGTTTGTTAATGTAAAAAAAAGTTGAAAGGAATTAACAGATTTATTTTCTTTATAGGAACAGACTCAATACAGTTTTGATATATAATTGTTCCAAAATTTAATTCTTAAGTGACACTACTAAATTCATGAAAATAGCATAGTCATCAAGTAAAAGTTCAAATGGGGTTATTTATTTCTATTTTTCTTGACTTATGGCTCAGTATTTAAAATATAGCTTTTAGTCATGATCACTGACTACTGATTTTTCCATTTTAAAGATTTTTTAGATTAATCCCCCTATTCATGTGAAAAATCAATGTTTGGGTGACTTCTTAAAGTTTTATGTTATTTTTTATTCCTGATCCTCCATATTTTTTGCCTTTTGACCTAAATGACACTTGAACACACTCTTGATTTTCACATTTTACCTTACATCCTGCTGTGCTGCTTAAATGTATTGTACAGCCTGTTAGTTATGCCCAGGAGACCTGTGGGTCGTTGTCTTAGTTGACAGAGCCTACACTCATAATGTTCCCCTCCCTTTCTCACGGAGTCACCAGCTGGTTTTGCAGTTCCAAAATGGAGGGAGTTCAGGAGCTGGTCTTTTCCTTTCATTTTGCCATTTCCAGGGTCATGCTTAAGAACCTCAATCATGGTGCACGCTGGGGGTGTTAAGGGCTATCAGAGTCTTCCAGGAAGTTCCAAGACAAGCAAGTCTTCCTCTTTGTGGCATTTTCTAGCATTCCTTGATGGGCTGTCATGATACTAACCTTTTGTTCAGGAAAGGGGTGTATGGAAGGAAAGAAAGCCAAGAGAGAAAAAGCATACCTCTTTCTTCCACGGCTTATGAGAAAGTAAAGTGAAAGGTGAGCAGGAGTTTGCCAGATGAAACAGGGAGGGTGGTGTAGGCAGAGAAGGTGGTCAGAGAGAAGGAACAAACTGGGGCAGGCATGAGCCACAAGCAACTCTGGACCCTGGAGGAGGCCTGGCAGGGACTACCATGTCAAAGACCAGATTTTGACTTCACAGAGTTTCTCTCTTTACCTCCTGTTTCTTTATATATATATATATATATATAAAATGGTGATGATTCTAATGTATATCTCACAAAATTCTTGTGAGGATTAAATGAATTAACATTTGAAAAGTGCTTAAAACAGGACCTGGTGAGTGGTTTGGACTGTATGTATTACTATTATTATGAACAAGTTGTGACCTTTAATTTTTTTGATCGTTTCCCAGTGTATGATTGATCTGTTTTGTTATTTTTCTTAGAAATTTTTTTCCAGTTTTTGGAGAGAAAAGAAGCTGTCAACTTTGTATGTTTAAACAACACAGTGGTTTTATTTTAGAAACAGTCCCTATTATCTTGTCCTGGTCAAAAGCTTTTTGGCAGTTGTTTTTCAATTGGGTTCACCTGTTCTGATAAAAGGTTGGCTGGCCTCTGAGCACATGTTCTTTCTGCTGCTGTTTCCTCTTACTGGAAAATCAATGACAGCTGACATTTAGTGGGACTTTGAGTGGTCCCGTGGAACTTGTTGAAAAAACTTTTTACTTTGGAGGAAAGCTGGGCTTTTGGTCCAAAGTTCCCCACAGTGTCTAGCCTTCTGCCTCTGTGGGCTCTGGGTGGCCCCTGTGGGTGAGGATGGTGAAGTGTAGTCTGCCAGCAGGGGGGTGCTGGCAAACCGGTTCTGGGGGATGGGAGCTTTGATTCATAGTAGTATTTATTGATAACTGTGGTGTAAATTCTCCCATCATGGCCAATTTCAGTCTACCAATAGGAGGTCACTAGGTGCAGAGTGGGAAGAGAGGAGCTCACACAAGCTGGTGTGAGCTGACTCCGGAAGGATGCGGACAGGATGAGAGAAACCTTACTCCTATAGCAAAGGGGCTGAGGCAGAGGAGGCTGAGAATGATCCTGTGGGGATTTCTTCCTGAGCAGGGAATGTTGGAGGAACCAGAGGAGAATTAACATTGACCGAGCATCTCTTGAGTATGTTCCGAGCTGGGTGCTTTGCAGACATGATCTCATTTGATCTTTGTGATGACATTGTGAGTCAGCAAACTTCAACCCCATTTTCATACAAAGGGACAGAGTCTCAGAGGAGTTAAACACTTGCCCAAGGTGACATAGTGACCGAGCTGGGATTGAAAACAATAGTGGTAAAAGCATAGTGACTCCTGGGATTGGAAAACCGCAGGGAATAACCTTAATAAAAAAGTTATGGGTAATTCTCTATAGGTTTTAACTTCACCCCAAAATCATGGGTTTAAGACTGAGGAAGAGCTTTTATTCAGCTCGATCCCTCATCAAACAGATGAAGAAAGTGGGCTAGGACAGTCTACTTTTAGTATAAGGCAGGGCTAATATGAGAGCATGTGTTTGCTGAGAGTTAGGAAGGTGCTCTGTGCTCATGAAAGAAAGGGGCTAGGAAGGGAACTTCACTCTCCCAGGCCCATGCCCCTCAGGGCGAGAAGCAAGGGCACCAGTAGCCTAACTCTGGGAAGACTGAGTGACGTCTGGAACCAGCATAGCCGATGGCCCACAGGGGTATGTGCATCCTCTCTCCTCCGTGGGGAAGGCTGCACGGGCTGAGGGGACACAAGTGCAAGGCTTAAGGATGATGATGAATTCGAGTTTTCAGCTATACCATCTAGCCGGGGACGCAAGCTCCATGGTGCCCACCAGAGGAGGGCCACCTTTGTAAACATAGTCCTTGGCATTGTGGTCCTTGCTGGTTTTGCTGTCCTGTGCAGGGTGGATAGGGGAAGGTTGCTGGCCTCACCTCAGTTTAGCCTTTGTCTATTAGGGAGGAATTGAGTGGGGACATTTCAAACCTGCTGTCGTTTCTACTTTGGTATCCTCTGTGAATGTGATTAATGAGCACCTGGTTAGATGAGCCACGTTGACTAGGGGTGGGTTACCATGTCTTAGAGGAACTGCAAGCATGCTTTCCTACCACATCCTGTCTCAGGGCAGTGGGCTCTCACTTTCTGCCTGTGACCCATGTGCAAGTTCACCTGGGCAGGGCCTGCCTCCTCAGCTCTTGCACCACTTTTCTCACTCTAGATGGTTAAGTGGGTAATTCGATTTAGGACTACTTGTCAGGACTTGATCATTTTAATGGTGGAGGCATAAAATAGGTACTCAGTGGAGATAAACAGAATTAGGGTTTTTTATTACCTACCATACTGCCTTCTGGGGGTGGTACATAGCCTCCTATAACTTATGGTGTTGTGCCATATAGGGTTCATTCACTTTTTCACTCTTTAATGCATTTATCAATAGATATGTATGTGCCAGGACTCTGCTAGACCCTTAAAGATCTCAGAGGCAGGACCCTCACCTTTCTCCTCTGCCCCCACCCTTGGGTCCTGACTCACAGCTGCTTACTCAGGAGTACTCAGCAATGCGATAGGGTGCATCCTGGTCTTCAGCCTCTGGAGCCCCTTGGGCTTACTCCAGGCCCCCCTTCACCCAGGGTCCTCAGATGCCCAGTTACAGGCTCTGAGCCTGCGGTGTCAGATCACGTGCACACTGCCCCTCCACCACTGCAGATGTTAGCTTGGACGATTAATCTCTGGGATTTCAAAATTTTCAGGCTTAATGACCCAGCTCTGGCTCATGTCTATAAAAGTCAGGGAACCTTAGCTAAGCCAGTCGGCACAGCAGGCTGGGAGATCCACAGAGAAAGGGGGTCTCAGAGCTGCAAGGGGTTAGGGGAAAGGAGCCAGAACACAGCTGCCCCAGCTCCTGGCAGACCTGGGAGTCTGCACTAACGCAGCAATGAGGAGGCCAGTGAGCTGGACCTCAGTGATGGATGAGCCTCACTGTCTGCAGGGGCAGAGCAAGGAGCCAGGGTCTTCACTGGATGGAGCAGGAAGTTATTTCCCTTTCCAATGAAAGGGCAATTTGTCCAAGTGGAAAGAAGAAGGAAATTATTAGCATGGGGTGTCTTCAGCTTCTCCAGGCAGAACGGCAGGAAATGGTTGCCTGGGGAACCCCTGCAGCCCAGGCTAATGTGAGATGGACCACAGACTGAGTTCAAACTCTGGCCTGGAAAACTTGTTGGTAATGGGGATGCAGGGGTCAGCAGCAAAAAGATAAGTTCTCTGTCCTCAGGGGCCCAGAGTCTAGCTGAGGAGACCCACAAAAATGACAATGGCTGCACTGAGTGGAAGGAGGCATTGGTGGTTCTGGGGATTCAGAGAAGGGACCCTCACCCAGCTCTGAGGGGTGGAACACTGAGAGTGGGAGCAGAGTGCTCCCAGGGGAGGTGATCTGAATCTGAAAAGGTAAGAGAATCTGAAAGACAAGAGAGACTCAGCCAGGTGAAGAAGTTGGGAGAGGAAGCGAAGAGTAATATTCTCATCAGGGAGATTACATATGGAAAAGGAATTCAACTCAACTACAGAAAAAAAAAAAAATGACATGTCCAAGAGTAGACCTCGGTGGAGAACTTTCATGTATTACTAGATATCTAATGTTGAGAGACAAACTACCCCATTATCCCACCATTTCCAAGGGTCAGGATTTAGGGAGCAGTTTAGCAGGGTGTTTCTGGTTCAGAGTCTCTCATGAGGTTGCAGACAAGATGTTGGCCAAGGGACCGGAAGGCGAGGCTGGGGATGAGGATCCATTTCCAAGGTGGCTCACGTGGCTGGGGGTAGGGAGGTCAGGTCCTCAAGGTCTGTTGACTGGAGGCCTCAATTCCTGACTGCGTGGGCCTTTCTGTGGGGCTGCCTGGGACCTGGCTTCCCCCAGAACAAGTGAACAGAGAACAAGATGGAAGCTTGGGCAGGGGCCGCTGCCTGAGAGGGGCCCTGGGCGGCAGGAGGAGAACCTGCAACTCTCCTGGGTAGAACTGTACTTTGGCAATAAGGAGAATGCAAGCAGTGCTCCAGCCTCAGTTTCTTTCTTTTCTCCTCCTCGCCTCTGCCCTCCCCTCCCCACCCCTTGGTCAGAGTCTCACTCTGTCGCCCAAGCAGGAGTACAGTGGCAAGATCACCGCTCACCGCAGCCTCAACCTGGGCTGAAGCCATCCTTCCACCTCAGCCTCCCAAGTATCTGGGACTACAGGTGTGCACCACCATGCCTGCATAAATTTTTGATTTCTTTTTGTTGAGGCGAGGTCTTGCTATATTGCCTAGGCTGGTCTCAGACTCCTGTGCTCAAGCACTCCTCCCGCCTTGGCCTCCCAAAGTGCTGGGATTACAGGCGTGAGCCACCGCACCAGCTTCAGCCTCAGTTTCTATTTAGAATAGTAACAGAAAAAATGCTGCTGGATGTCTAGGTAAGTCTGGACAGAGTAGCTCCGAGAGGTCTCACTGTGACAGCCCTCCTGGCTCACAGACACATAGAGCTTCTGAAACAGATACACATAGCATTGGAGAGGACAACAGCACCCAGGCTGTTTGTTTTATTGAGAGAAGGAAAGACATTGAAAGCATCTTGAAGAAAAACTCAGATTGACTGTGGGACTGGTCAAGCTGGCCAGAAAATATACCCCTCAAGGAGTTCCTCTTTAAACACTTGAAGCACACAGCTACTCTCAGCATGAGAAACACAAGCCTTGTGAAGAAAGGGGCACATTCTCAGCGAATTTCCATTTTTCTTCCATCTCTGCAGCCGTTGGATTGGGGATCTGTATTGGAAGGTGTCTGACAACCTCCACCAGCATCACTTGACGAAGAACTGGAATCCAACTTTGTTTCTACAGTAGGATTATATCTGAGCTTGCCACATCACTGACTAGAGAGCTGTTAGAATCCCTGGGTGGCTGCATCACGGGTGTTTATGTGCTCTGTAAATGCCGCATTCCTAATTTAGTAAAATGAAAGAATATACACTAACATCATGCTGACCTATAATTATACCCGTGGGATCAATTAATAAGCAAATCAGACTGATTAATATCTACTGCAACAAGTTGGTAGTGAATTTTCTTTGGATATTAGAGATAAATATCTAAGTATAAATTTAATATACTTGTCATGATGTATGTAGTATTTTAAAAATGAGCTGTCACCTTAATTCAGTTAAAACACTTTATATTTCAAAAAAATGAAAAATGGTGACATTAAAATCACCACTTTAAGGAGTCTGTCCAAAATATTGTGGGCTTATTCACACGATTATAGAAAATATTGTTTAATTTAAATGGATGCAGGTTGTCTACTAAAGACTACATGGAACTATGCTAATTTTTCTTAAGTAATAAATAGAAACCAGGGTGTAAATAATAAAAGGAAGCTGCATGCCTTTACCCTCAAAAGTCATGCGCTATAATTTTTGCCACATTCTCTTCATTAGAAGAAAGTCACTAAATCCAGTCCACATGTAAGGGGTGGGGAATTAGCCTCCATCTGTTGAAGAGAGGAATGTCAAATAATTTGTGGACATTTTTAAAGTTTGCCACACCTCATGTTTGTTTGGATCCAGAGATGAAAGTGTGGTTTGTGTCTCTTTTTTCTCTCTTTTTGTCTCTCTCCCTCTCTCTCCCCCACCCACTGTCCCTCCCTCCTTCCCTCTTTCCCTCCTTCCCTCCTTCTCTCTCTCTCTCTCTCTTTCTATCTCTCGGTCTCTTGGGTGTCTTTCTTTTTTGTTTCTTCTTTTTTTGAGTTGGAGTCTCACTGTCGCCCAGGCTGGAGTGCAGTGGCACACTCAAGGCCACTGCAGCCTCAGCCTGCTGGACTCAGGAGATCCTCCCACCTCAGTCTCCCAAGTAGCTGGAACGACAGGCATGTGCCACCATGCCCAGCTAATTTTTTAAATTTATTGTAGAGATGAGGTCTCACCATGTTGCCCAGGCTGATCATGAACCTGTGGGCTCAGGCAATCTTCTCACCTCGGCCTCCCAGAGTGCTGGGATTACAGGCTTGAGCCACTGCACCCAGCTCTCTCTCTCTCTCTCTCTCTCTATTTAGGCCCACTTCTCTTCATTGGTCCCTCAAGAGTCTTCTGACAATGGTGAGGGAGGAAGTTTCCCTCAGACCCCAATTTCTATTGCATGTGATAGAGGAAGGATGAAGAATGTTGGCTGGGGATGGTGGCTCACACCTGTAATCCCAACACTTTGGGAGGGCAAGGTGGGAGGATTGCTTGAGACCAGGAGTTGGAGACCAGCCTGGGCAACATTGTGAGACATTTTATTACAAAAAATAAAAAAAAATAGCTAGGTGTGGTGGTGCATGCCTGTAGTCCCAGCTACTAGAGAGGATGAGGTGGAAGGATCACTTGAGTCCAGGAAGTTGAGGATGCCATTAGTTGTGACCATGCCACAGAGTAAGACCCTGACTCAAAAATATGAAATAAAGATGGGCGTGGTGGCTCAAGCCTGTAATCCCAGTACTTTGGGAGGCCGAGGTGAGAGGATTGCCTGAGCCCACGGGTTCGAGACCAGCTCAGGCAACTTGGCAAGACCTCATCTCTACAATAAGTCAAAAAATTAGCTGGGTGTGGTAGTATGCACCTGTAGTTCCAGCTACTTGGAAGGCTGAGGCAGAAGGATCACCAGAGCCCAGCGGGTCAATGCTGGGGTGACTGTGAGAGTGCCACTGCACTCCAGCCTGGGCAACAGAGTGAGACTCTCAACTCAAATAAATAAATAAAATAGAATGTGATACTTCCTGCATAGCCATGTTGTGTGAAGGATTAGAATGTTGGCTGGTGAAGAGGGAGCTGGAGGCAGCAGTAAAAGACAGAGCTCGAGAAGGGCCCAGATGTGATGATGGAAGGTCCACGCCACACTGAGGAACCAATATCCATCTTGAAGCAAATGGCATTAGAACAAGTTACAGCACGACCATATCTATTTGTAGAAAGATTATCCCACAAATAATGTAGAGGCTGAATTGGAGCAGAAGACAGGAGTGCTGGTTCAGACACTATTTCAGTGATACAGTTGAAAAAAGTTATTTTAGTAAGAATTTTAAACATCACATGTGGTGAGATTTTAGTTATTTTTGGGTGACTGGTAGAAGATTCTGGGCAACTTTTTGGCTCTTTTCATTAAAGTGTATGTTAAAAATGCTTTGACTGTTCCTGTTAAACCTTTTTCTTGTGTCTCTCATTTACTCAATGAATATCTGTGAGGCACTTAGACAAAGCAGTGGCTAAGCTGAAGGAATGAATTTCTAATGATAAACTATCAAGCATCTTGACAGGTTGGCAGGGGAGATATTTTGGGCTAGGAAGGATAACCACCTTTTTGTTCCATGAACAAAATGATCTCATTCCATGAGAATGAAATATAAAAGCCCTCTGCTTCTCAAATTCTTTTTCATTTCAGCCTCATCGCACTTACTAGTCATGCTGTCTTATGAGCACTGAGGGCTTGGCTGTACTCATCATCATAGACTTGCAGAGCTAGGCCAAATAGCACCAGTAGCAATAGTCAAATAGAAAAGTTCAAGGCACCCTTTTGAGCATTCAAGACATATTATCTCATTTGACTCTCGTAACAGCTCTCAAAGGCAAGTACTATTACTATTTTGCAGTTGAGAAAACTGAGGTTCAAAGAAGTTAGTTGTTTGAAGTCACATGCTAGAAAGAGGTGGTTTTGAACCGAGGCAGGGACTCTTACTGCACTACCCTGTGTACACTGCTGTGTGGACTCTTGCCAACGCACCACAGTCTAAGCCAAGAACACGAACCTCGGGTAGAAACTCACTCAGGTGGGCTGCATGTGGCATCTCCATGTGTTCTTTGGAGCTGGCAGATGGATACTGTTGTAAACATCCCCCTGGGATCATTTTGTTCTCTGTGAATCTCCAGGCAGGGTCAGGATTTCAACCACCAGCATTCCCCTGGGAAATGTCTTACAAGACACAGCAAAGAAAAGCTTGGCAAAAAAAATACAGCATCTTAGAGCAGGAGAATATAGTATGATGGTATGCATTTTCTCCCTGTAACTTTCCACAGGGACTTGTGCATTGAGAAGGGGCTCTGAAAACGTCTTCCTCAGGGAAAATCCTGAAAATGCCCAACCCAAGTGTAGTCATTAAAAATGCAGTTCTCCCATACCTCCAGCTCTGCTCCTTCTGGGACATGGCAAGGTGGGACACACCTGCTTCTGTGAAGTGAGATGTGGCCACGAGACTTGTGTTGGCCGGTGTGTTGGAGGGGAGGTGTCTCACTTCTGGGTAGGATCCTTTAAGAGTTCATGTGATCTGCAAAGGCATAGAGAACGGTATAATGGACATTAGTGACTCAGAAGGAGAAGAGAGACAAAAAATCACCTATCTGGTACAATGTGCATAGGTGGGGGTGGTGGGTACACATAAAGCCCAGACTTTTTTGTCACTAGACAATACAATCATGTAAACTGTTTGTACTCCCTAAAGCTATTGAAATAAAATAATAATTATAATTATAAGAAAAAAAGTGTTTGTGTGCAACTCACGGCACTCCCTCCCTCTGCCATGGTGCCCAACAAGGCTGCAGATGGTTCATGCTCTGTCAGCCTGCCCTCTCTGAGTCCCTGCCGACCTGTGATAGACATTTAGTGAGAAAGAATTACGCTTTTCTTATCTTGAGCCATTGATTTTGGGGTTGTTAGTTACTAGATTGTAATCAAGCATGTGTGTTCAGCCGAAAGAGCCCTGTGTTCTCTCATTGAAGGAATTACCCTGGGTCCTTAATTGGAGTTGGTCTAAAAGACAGATAAAGTTTTGGAGACCATTGTAGCTGGATTTTAACTGGGCCCATTGCTTACCTCAAAGCCACACTAACCATAATTGATTAAAAAAGAAAAATTGAAATGATGATCATCATGGCACTTGATCGATGTTTGGAAATTTGACTTTTCAAAGAGTTTCTGCACCTATCCTAATTTCTTCCCAAAATAACCACAAAAACAGTATGTGACAGATTCTATTTTCCAAAGAAGACTTAATGACATCTGCCATCCTACATGCTTTTCTGCGATGTGACCTTGCCACTCCTCCACCAAGATGGGAGATTGATTTCTTCACTCTTGAATCTGAATGGGGACTGAGACTGCTTTGACCAACAGAATAAATACAGCAAAACTTATGCTGCACCAGCTCTAGGAGAGGCTCCAAATTGGCTATAAGCTTCTGCTTCCTGCCTGCCATTGGGAGACAGCCTCCACATAGGAAGTCTAACTGCCCTGAGATTCCCAGGTTGAGGGAAAGCAAGAGATGTGTTAAGACTCTGGGATGAGTTACCATGTGGAAAGAGAGGAAGAGAGATGGGGGTGGGGGAGAGGGAGAGAACTGTTGTGCCAGATATGTGTGTGAAGAAGCATCATGGAACTGAATCCTTCAGCCCCAGAGTCCCCAGCTGATGCTGTGAAAGAGCTAAGATGAACCAGCCAGCTGAGTCCTTCCCCAAATTCTTGGCCCACAAAACCACGAGCAAGATAAAGGGCTCTGTTGACACCATGTTTTGTGGTAGTATGTTCTGCCAGCACTAGACAACCAAAACAAGAAAAAGAAAGACCCAGGAGATAGAGAGGCCAACATTAATTTCTTATTTTAAAGATAAGGAAACTGATCCAAAACACTTAATTATTTGCTTAGAATCATAGTGTCCCTTAGTGAAATAGGAAGGACAAAAACACAATGTTCTGATGATCAATCTAGCTCAGTGTTTTCTTACAACAGAACATATTCTGGCATAAAGGATGCTTTGGGCATATCTTACAGAGAAGAAAAATGAAGCCCAGAGAGGTCGAGGACCCTGCTTAAGGTGACACAGTGAGTCTGGGCCATTGACCAGTTGAGAATCCCAACTTCTGACTCCTGGGTCCAGTTCTCTGGACTCCAGGAATCTGACCCCTCCCTTATCTGAAAGAGAAAAGCCAGATTGCTAAAACAATTAAAATTTTTTGTTGCTGTTGTTGCCTTTGTTTCTCAGTAATACCCTGGAAAAGCAAATGGCAATTCTTATGGGGATATTAAATAAAAAGCTATAAAAATACCTCATTGCCACAGACTGAACATTTGAAGGGAAATTTGCTGAGGAATGAGCTGTATTGTTGGAGCCAAGGGAACTACAGAAAGGAGAAGGTGAGGGGTCTGTCTCCAACCGCAGGAGCCCCCACCCAGCACTGAGCCCCGACTCAGACCCACAGCAGGTCATTTGCTTTCTCCAGATAGAACTCAAAATATAATATCTCTATTGACATGCTTAATATATGACAAGTATGTATATAATTATATATATGTATATATATTATATATATACTAGAACACAGATATATGTTATATATTATCTATATAAGATATATGTATATATATACGTATATACATTTAACTTATATAATGGTGCAACCATTCTATTGACTGATCTGAATCTCCATCATTGTCTTTCAATATGTTCTGTCAGATCTCTTTCTCTCCTCATAATGCTACCTTGAAAAGATTCATAGCTTTCTGGTCACTTTTCAGTTACAAGAGTCTCATTTTCAGGCATTAAAAAATCCAGTCAAATCTAAATCAAAACCTTCATCTCACATCTCACTTCTCTCTTCCTTCCAGTTGTGATGACCCAGGGTTAGGGTCCTGTAGTGGAAAAGGAGGGTACGGCGATATCTCTTTCTTGTCTTCCCACTGCTGCTGGTTGTACCCTCCATTTTCTACCCTTCAAAGAATACCCATATCCTCTCACACATGGGTTTCCTTTAACTGGAAGACAGCTTTTTTGAGTCAGGGTCTCACTCTGTTGCCCAGGCTGGAGTACAGTGACATAGTCACAGGTTTATTGCAGCCTCGACCTCCTGGACTCAGACAATCCTTCCACCTCAGCCTCCTAAGTAGCTGGGACTACAGGCATGTGCCACCATGTAGTTAAGTTTTTGATTATTTATAGAGACGAGTTATTGCTATGTTCCCTAGTCTGGTCTTGAACTCCTGAACTCAAGTAATCTTCCTGCCTCAGCCTCCCAAAGTGCTAGGATAACAGACATGTGATGCTGTGCCCGGCCATGACACTACTTTTGAGCAAGATCCCATCAAGATAACTCAAAGCCACTAACTTCCATGGCATCCACTTGACATATGGGAATTCCACACATCCATGGAGTGTGCAGATAAGGCAAGTTGGCTATGTTCACTTTTTGCAGAGTGCTATATTTGTGTCCTTAGGCCCAGGGAAAGCCCAGAGTGCATCTCCCAATCCATCTGGGGGGAAGCCAAGGCCACAAATTAGTACCATAGATCCACCAAGTCCCATTGGGAGCTCACCAGCATACCCCTCCTGAGTCCAATCGGTACCAAACAAATCGCTGTCTTTAAGGACAATAAGGTTTTGGCATTGTTCTAAAGGGAGTCAGCCCATGTGTTGGGTCACATTCAAAAGATGTTGCTTTGAGTGGTTTTGTTTTTTTGTTCCCAACATAAGAGGGCTGGTTTTTTTAGTCTACCATATTCAGGTATGAGCCATATAATCCCATCCCATATCTGATAGAACCCTTCAATGGTTCGATAATTGGGCTTATGCTGATTATGTTGGCTAAAAAATAGTATTATTTTTTATGGTAGATACGTATGAAAAGGTGAAGTCATGGCCTGTTTTATTTATAGTTTTCTTAATGGGCCACTGCTGTGAACTAATTCTTATTAGGTCATCACTATTAACGGCTCAACTTTTTACTCTGTATTACAGCTCCGACTACTTCCAGTTGTTCCCCTGGAGGGGTGAGACCCACCAGGGAAGCCCAGAGGCCCCTGAGACTGGAAGTTGCCCACAGATCCAACAATTTGAATAATTGAACGTACTAGCATAGGACTAGACCCATTCTAAATACATATTTCTATTGGTAGTTATAGCATAGGGTTACAGAATAAGAATATTAAGAATCATTTTGTTTGTTTAAATAGCAGCTTTAAGTCCTATACCAGCTCTACTGTCTACTGAGGCTGTGCGCTGGTTGGGGAACAGGGTCTCTCCATTCAGGCGTATACTTTTTTACTCGGGAATGGTGTATCCAAGGCTTGATGCCCGCGAGCTTTGGTGCAGTAGGAGCGATTAGTAGGATGTCATAGTTTCCCTTCCAGTTTTCTTGCAGCTAGTGGTTGGGACCTTCCTCTCTCCAGTCCTTTAGGAGCACTTGCTTCCCTGCGTGGAAGAGATGTCTGGGTTCTCCATAGTCCAGGAAGCTCCTAAGGGAAGCAAGCTTATGGACCGCAATTAAGATTTGTCTCAAATGGTCAATATATTTTCTTATGAGCACCTAAGTTTGTGGCCCCACTTCCTTCAGAGGTATAGGAAAAAAACCTACCATAAACAATTTCAAAGGGACTTAATCCCACTTCAGGGACCAACTTGGACCCTGAGCAATGCAATACCAAATACTTGTGTGCAGTTTACTTGTGTCTTCAAAAGATTCCTAGTGATTATTATGCTAAACCATGAATTGACAGGTTGGGCTGTCTTAGCCTTACATCTGATGGAGTTTTCTTTGGATTTGCTGGGGGTGGGGTAGGCTGCCACTTGGCCTGCAGTAAAATGTAATTTTATAAATGTCTGAATGCTTCCTAAAACCTACCTATGAGAAATTTGTCTATGTCTAACCTGTGCTAGCTACCCTGCCTCAAAATCACACTCACATGCACACGTCAGACCTCTGCTCATACCATGTCTGCTAATTTCTCCTTGGCTAGAGCACATCCTATGACTGTCCAAAGTCCAGAGGTGAGGAGGTAGATAGACTCTGCTCACAATAAGGACCAAAACAAGTCCCACGCCCAAACCCAACATCAACAGGGTGGAAAAGAACACTTGTATGGAGATGGTTGATTGGAAGGAATATCAACCTAATAGCAATCTCGTTTATCACAATCACTGAGGTGGGATTCTGTTTGTGCAACTCAACTTCTGAACATGTTCACTCTTTTTAAGCAATTCTCTTTTTCTTGTTTTGTGGGAGTCAACCGTTCCCCTCCATTACAAAGGAAGGGAGGAAACCCATTCTCTGATTCTATTTTATAGTTATTGAACTCTGTTCGAATAACTCATCTTCTCATTCATAACCAAAATGAGGTCGTGGTTACTTGGACTGGTTTTGACGTCTTTCAACAAGTCCTGCATGGATGTGTCTGGGGATTCTCTCTTTAATGGGTGTAATATGCATCACCTTTTATTCTCAGCTTTGGCACTTCAGCCAACCAAAGAAAATTCTCAACCAAAGAGAAAGCCTCCTTCCACAGGATTATCCTATAATTCTTTTCATATTATAATATCAGTTTCTTCCACCCCCAATACCAATCAGTGGACATCTTTTCATGCCAACACATAAATGCTTCACTCATTCCTTTTAATATATGGATATATCATTATTTAAATAACAAAACTTGCAAAAGGTAGACATTTAGGCTGTTTTTATTTTTGTATTATTTTGAACAGTTTTGCCATAAGAATTTCTGATATTTATCTTTATATAGTTGTTTTATTTCCATAGAATTTATTATTAAAAATGAGATTGCTGGATTTGTAGTAAACTCTAATAAATAAAGGTTGTACCAACTTTTTATTTTTGGTGGAGAAATGCAAATCCAACATAATATTTTCATATAACATTTCTTTATAACCACTATTGTAGGAGGCATTATTACTCTTTTTAAATTTTGTAGACTGGCAATTCTGATGTAAAAACGGAAAGCTCTAATGGTAAATATGATTTAGAATTGAGAAGATAAAGAAAAGAAAACCTCAGTTACCTCCTTTCTGCTCCCTAAATCTTATCATGCACTGGGTGTCAGGCCAAAGGAGAGACCAGTCACTGGAGTCCCTCATATTTAGATTTTTTGCAGCAGCAGAAGTTGGTGCCACCTTCTTGAGCTAAACTAACACGTAGTTTGTAGGGACAACACAAATAACCAAGCAATAAACAGCCACTTAATGGATAGGCAAGCTACAGACTGTGAATGCTTCCAAACTTTCCAAATTTATCATGTACACCATGGAACGTATGCACCTATATTTTATAGTAGTAAAGGGATATATCCTAGCATCCATTCTGCTGTCTTTGTTATTTGAGTGATACAATTATAATGTTAAAAACTTTAAATTGGTCAGGCATGGTGGCTCATGTCTGTAATCCCAGAATTTTGGGAGGCCAAGATGGGAGGATTAATTGAGACCAGGAGCTTGAGACCGGCATTGGCAACATAGTAAGACCTTGCCTCTACAAAAAAATAAAAAGAAACAGCCGGGCATGGTGGGGTGTGCTTGTAGTCCCAGCTACTTGGAAGGTTAAGGTGGGAGATTGCTTGAGCCCAAGAGTTTGAGGTTGTGGTGAGCCATGATCATGCCACTGCACTCCAGCCTGAGTGACAGAGTGAGAACTTGACTCAAAACAAAAATAAAGAAACTTTAAAATATTTTTTAACATTTCTTTTCAGATTATCAAATAAATTGTTCTTTTTTGAAAGTAGAGAAAAAAGCATAAAGATGCAGAAAAGGATTTGCTTATAATCCCACTACCTAAATGCTTATAGAACAAATGTTGGTGTTTTGACTCTGAGATTAAACAAAAATAATTGCTGGGTCTGCAGCAATGGAGTACCACCCACTGGTGGAAGTTTCTCAAATTGCAGGTAATGCAGGTGACTAATCATTTGCAGAGAAGAAATGGAAATAAGGGAATGACAAGCTTGCTCACCTTTAGTTCAAGACAAAAGCCCATAGGTGGGTAAGAAGGGGGAAGAAATAGTATGGAAGGAGCACAGGCTTATAGCCAGAGGGAGAATGCATAGAGGCAAAGAAAAAGTCTTCAAAAAAAGTTTATTTACTCAACTCTCTTGTAAGATATTTGCTTGCTACTATTGTTAAATTTACTGCTGTAAGGCATTTCTGATTGATAGTGTTATTAAATTTCTTGGTGCTTTCATTCACTAAAGTACAGTAGATTGAAAACAGTTTAAATCTACAATTTTGAGTAACAGGAGCAAATGGAAAGATATGCTCCTCAAACTTGAGAAATAGGTAACCTGGCTTTTAAAATCTAACTGTTTTAGTCTGCTTTCTGTTTCTGTAACAGACTACCTGAGACTGGGTAGTTAATGCAGGAAAAATTATTTGACTTATGACTCTGGAGACTGGGAAGTCCAAGGTGGACAGCTGCATCTGGTGAGGCCCCTGTGGAGCATCACACTATGGCATTTTGGAAAGCAGAAGAGGAAGTGGGCATGTGCAAAGAGACCAAACACAAGGAGCAGCCTCGCTTACAACTTGCTCTCATGGTAACCAATCCAGTTTACAAGAGCAAGAACTCGCTCGCTCCTGCCAGATGGCATTAAACTATCCATGAGGGATCTGACCCCCCATGATCCAAATACCTCCATGTAGGCCCTACTTCCCAATATTGCTACGTTGACAATTAACTTTCTTTTTTGTAGGGAGGGGTTGGGGTCTCACTCTTTTACCCAGGTTGGAGTGCAGTTGTGTGATCACAGCTCACTGCAGCTTCCGCCTCTGGGGCTCAGGTAGTCCTCCCACTTCAGCCTCCTGAATAGCTGGGACTGCAGGCACACACCACCATGCCTGGCTAATTTTTTTGTAGAAACAAGGTCTCACTATGTTGCCTAGACTGGTCTTGAATTCCTGGGCTTAAGTAACCATCCCACCTTGACCTGCCAAAGTGCTGGAATTACAGGTGTGAGCCATGACACTTGGTCAGCAATTACATTTCAGGATGAATTTTGTGAGGACAAACTACATCCAAACCTTAGTACTAACTTTAGTGTCTGTGACTTTAAGAGAGCAAGACAAACAAAACAAAACAAAGAAACAAACCTTTCTCTTTGTGCATGAGAGGCAAGTATGGAGAGCTGGCATAGTGGCTGTGAGCAGACAGTATAACCCAGGGACTCTGGAAACGGGGTTTATTTGCAGAAACTAAATAAAGGAACCCTTGGATATGGCATGATTCTCTTCTGCTTAAATCATGCTCTAAAAGGTCCCCACTTTAATTATATTAGCTGATCCTGGTGGCACACCACTCAGGCATTGCCTAGGCAACCTCCGTCATGAATGCCTATGCTGGACTGTGGGCCAGGAAGAGGGTGGCTGGGCCACAGCAGGGATTTCTGACCCTGTCAAGTTTGAGGGTCTCCTTAAATGTCAAAATATTCCTGGTACCGTCACAGGCTGATGCATGTGCATTTAGCAACTCTTTGTGGGCTTGGTATTTGTTCATTGCCACAGTGGCTTCCTACATTTGAAAGGTACAAATTTATGTGGGGGGAGGGGGTAGGTGCTGTTATTTTCACGGTCCGCACATGATGCTTGGTGTGCAGGATGATACCTGGAGCTCTTCGGATGCTCTGCGGCCCAGACATGGGGCTTCCCCCATCAGGAGATCTCTGTAGGCTGTTCAGGGTGATGATGGTGACAGGTCTCCTAAGGTTGTTCTGGGAAAAAGTGCTAAGAAGTCACCTTACTCTGATCTCAGTGCAAAATAAATGAGCTCAGAGATAGAGAAGTTATCTTGAATGCAGGGCCTCTGAATCCAGAGTCCCTGGAACTCTGCAGGGACACAGTGTGGGACTAGAGACCTCTTGACTTCACCGAAATCCTGTGCAAAAAGTCTTGTGGGTGTGTGCTTTTTGCCAGGGTCTGTTATTTTTCCGGAGTCTCAAAGAGAGTCCATTAGCCTGGAAATCATTCAGAACTCCTCTGTCTTGAAAGATGCAGGACACATCAAGACTTAGCTAGTTGGAATGCTGCCAGTCACATAGACTATCATTGGAATTGTAGCAGTGAACCTCAATAGTGAACATCTGTAGCAATGGGCCAGGCACTGTGCTTGAGACTCCAGGGATATGTTCTCATTCTACATCCACATAGACTTGACTATTTTCTCTTCTTTCATGACTTTCCTTCCCAAGGGTTGTCACTATCCCCGTTACATAGCAAAGATCTGAGATCAAAAGAGTGTAGATACCTCAATAAGTTCTGCAGAGAGTGGCAGAGACAGGGACACAGACCCAGGTCTGTGCACCTTGACATTGGTGTTCTCTGAGCACCTTTTCGGAAAGGTGACAGTTGTTAAAATGTGATGTCCTCCTAGGAATCCCTGCAACTGGATCAGGGACTTCACCTTCCCGTCCTGGCAGTTCCTGGAGAGCTGGGAAGGAAGACCTTGTTTCTGTAGTTGGGGCCACGCCATTGAGAAAATCTGCTCCTCACAGGCAAGGTCCAAGTGAGGTCCGTCCCCTCCAACAGGAGGATTCTCACCTTGAAACCACAGAGGCACTGGGCTTGTCCCAAGGGAAGTTGATGCTTTCATTTCTCTAAGTCGTAGCTGTTCATGTTTAGCCATATGAGAATTGTGACTTCTTTTAAGCTGGGAAACAAGCAAAAAAAAAAAATTGATAATCTTGAAGGGAAAGTATTTGAAATCAGTTGAGAAGAAAGTAGGGCCATTAAAAAAAATATTCTCATCTTTTTCACTCTATTTTATGCCAGATTCCATTCATTTTCTCTCTCTTAGTCTCTCCTTCTCACTCTCCCTCTCCCTTTAATGAGAAATACCAAATGCCTTACATTTGGACACCAGTGACCTTTTTTCCAACCGTTCTTTGTGTGGAGAAATGGACGTCACAAGACACAGCTGAGACAAAGCCATAATAAAGGGGAAGTGGAAGGATCTGTCTGAAAAAGCCAGGAACTGTGCAAAAAGGCTACAGCATGTGAGGCAGGGCAGGGGTGTGGTGGCAACAGGAGGCCCTGGGTTCCCTCCTGATGGTGGATGGGGCAGTGTCTTCTTCATCTCAGTGGCTCTGGCATTGGCACAGTGCCTGGTACTTAGTAAGTACTTAGTCTAGTGCTGCTGAGGGAGGAACAGTCCAGCTGGGGAGGAGTCCCAATCTGATCATGGTAAATGGTAAATGGAAAGCCCTTTGTCTGTAGTAGAACCCCCTACTCCTGCCAGCCTGAGCCACAAAGGAGGATCTGGGAGGACAGGGGCAGAGCCTGGTGCAGACCCAGGAATGTGGCCAGGCCGTCTCTGCCTCTCCCCTGAGCTTCTCCTGCCTTTCCATATCATTCTTCCAGAGGAGTGCTGGGTGAGTCAGGGCGCAGTGTGAAGGCAAGGTGGAACCTCAACCCTCATGGCCTCCAGGGCAAGGGTTGGGTTTCATCTCAACCACTATGTGCTACTTACAGACTGTGAGACCTTGAGGAAGTTATTTAACCACCCTGTACCTCAATTTCCTCATCAGTAAAGTGGAGTCAATAATAGTGCCTATTTCACAGGGTTGTTGTGGAGAACTAAATGAGCCAATTATATACGTCAAATGCTTGCTGAAGTGCCCGGAATATAGTTATACGTGTGAGCTGTTCCTTTTAGACTCATTATTATTAATTTCCAGCTCAACAATCTGCATATGCTTCTCGTTAGCCACAGAAAAAACACAATCTGTATATCATTAGCCCCCACAATCTAGCCACAGATGCCTCTCTGTGCTTATCATTCATACATCTTATACATCTGACACACAGTCCAGCCTCTGAGTCTTTCTTCATGCTGTCCCCCTACGTGGCTTGTTTCGTCTCTTTGTCTGCTCCTCTAATTCTCTCCCACTTTCGTGACCCCAGGAATGTTCCGCTCCTTACAAGAAACTTGGGCCGGACACTGAAACCCACATGGTGTGAGCCTGGACGTTTCTCCCGCCGTCTCAGGTGTGTAAGCCCGCGGAGGGCAGCACCTGTACTCACTCCTTTCTCCTCATGCCTAGGGTCAGGCCAGTGCAGCCCTCAGTCCATTTTTTTTATTGAGTGAATTTGTTTTCTCTGTGCTTTGGTTGTCAGAGAGAAACGTCCCATGTCTGGCTTTATTAAGATGAAAGACTTTTTATTACGGTTTTCTTGGAGAAAAAAAAAAATCAAAGAAATAAGCCCTGAAACAGCTACAGTTTTATATAGAAAGCATTATTTCTGAGCTAAATGATTTTTTTTTCCTGAAAGAAAACTTAGAAATGCTATAGCTCCTGGTGGAATTCAAGGAATGGAAATGAAGCCATGCACAGATTCCCAGCATCTGAACAACTCTGTTTTGGACTCGATTTCGCTACCTTTCACAACTTGGCATAAACAATTCAAGCTTCCGGGCCCAGTTCAGCTTTTCAATAACACGTACCCCTTGGGCTTTTCTCCAAATTGCATGTTTTCCTGGATTCAGTCAATTATTTGCCTTGGAATGAATTCACTTTTTTGAGAACTTCTACACGACCTGATTTTTCCGGTCATTCGCTGGCAAAGAAAGCCTTTGATTTCAAACCAAAATAGCCTCACAGGTCATTTGGAAACCAGGGTGACAGGAAAATGCCCCATTTACCCCTTCCACCATGCCTGCCCTTGCCTTCCTCCTCATGGTCCCTCCTGTCGCAGATATCCAAGTGTTCTCTCAGCCACGCCTCCTCGATCTTCTAGTTCTTCAAGCCTCAAGGCAGGTGTCTGTTTCAGGAAGTTTTCACTGACCTCAGCAAGAATGATGTGGTCCAGAAACAGTGACTGCAGATGTGTGTGTATGGGTGTGTGTATTTAAGCATGTGTCTGTGTGTCTGTGTATGTGCTTGTGTGAGCCTGTGGGCATGCTCCCCACTGGGAAGCGGGGCTGGGTGCTGGTCATGCCTTTCCCAGAAAGGCATGGCTGTGGGCATGTGGGGGGACTCAGAGGCAGCAGTGCTCCTACCACCTTGGGACTCACACTATCTTTTTGTTTCCAATGTATACCCCATGCCTTGTCTCTGGATAGTTCTCCCTACTTTTCTCCCAGTGCTTCCATATTAAATGTGGGCATTTCTTACATTATTAATTATAACATATATTGAATGGAATTTGAAATTTCTTTTTTTGGGATGACGGTGGAAATGATGTCTGCAGTTTAAATGATATCACCATTTTCCCACGATACTCTTTCTTATGATCTCCCTGTCTTAGTTCGTTTTGTGCTACTACAACATAATAGCACAGACTAGATAATTTATAATGAATGGAAATTTATTGACTCACATTTCTGGAGACTGGGAAGTCCACGATCCAGGGGCTGGCATCTGTTGAGGGACTTCTTGCTGTGTCACAACGTGACAGAAGGCATCACATGGCAGAAGGACAAAGAGAGGAAGAGAGACTGGTGGGGGGGAGCGCACCTGAACTTGTCCTTTCATGAGGAACCCACTCCTGAGATAACAACATTAATCCACTTGTGAGGACAGAGTCCTCATGGCTTAGTCAGTTTCCAAAGGTCCCACCTCTTAACACTGTTTCATTGGGGATTAAGTTCCCAACATGTGCTTGTTGGGGGACACGTTCAAACTATGGCACGCTCAAAACAGAAAGAGGGAGCAATGGCCCATGGAATACTCTGAGAGTTTACCAACTGAAATCAATGAGCATTTTCTGAGTAGCTATTGTGCCTGGTTCCTCCTTCTTTCTCTCCTCTCCTCTCTTTTGCAAGACATCCTCTCCTTACAGTAATCTTTCTTCTGGCCCTCACTTTATTCAATTCCTGCCTAGTCCTCAAAACCTAACTCTGGTCCTACTGCAGCCAAAAGCCATTTTCAAACAACTCAGGCCACCATTTAGTGGTTTCAGATACTTGTTGGTTTGAGGAAGGGCTGTTCATGGGACTAGCTCAGAGACTTTTAGAAAATACAGATGTTGGCCGGGCACAGTGGCTCACGCCTGTAATCCCAGCACTTTGGGAGGCTGAGAGAGAGGATTGCCTGGGCCCAAAGGTTCGAGACCAGCCTGGGCAACTTGGTGAGACCTCATCTCTGCAATAAATTTTAAAAAAGTAGCTGGGCATGGTGGCCTGTACCTGTAGTTCCAGCTATTTGGAAGGCTGAGGTAGAAGGATCACCTGAGCCTAGCAGGTCAAGGCTGTGGTGGCCATGAGCGTGCCACTGCCCTCCAGCCTGGGCGACAGAGTGAGTCTCCAACTCAAAAAAAAAAAAGAAAAAGAAAACAAAACAAAAAGAAAAAAAAAAAGAAAACACAGATGTCCAAGCTCCTGCTCTGCAGAATCTCATCAAGGATTCTGGGGTGGAACCCGGGCATCTGAATTTAAAAAAAAACTTCATAGATGATTCTGATGCTTACGTGGGTTTGAGACCCATTGCTCCGGGGCAAAGATCACATATACAAGTGTCTCATTACTTTTTAGTTGTTCTTGGGGTTGTCTTGTGGACAGGAAGTAGCTTTGTGCCTTTTTGATTTGCCCTGAGAAGCCTAGCTGGGTTTGGGGCTCTCAATGTCATTAGTGTCCTAGAAAATCACAGATATATTCACTGATGATTACTGAGTGTGTGTTTCTAGCCCAGGTCTATCCTTTGAGCTCTAGTCTTGCATAATTGTGTTGATCAGGAAGCTGTTGCCTCTCAGCTCCAAACCTGCCTTTTTTGGGCTCAGTCTGCAACGCTGGGGCTGGAGCTTGTACATGGTTTTTTCCTTTGATCGACTGGCTCCATTAGGCTCTGCCACTAAAGGAAGAGAAGATTGGAAACCTGGAAGGGGAGAAGGAAGATGCTTCTTTCTGTTTGCTCACCATTCTGGACGGCATCACTGCTGTAGTATCATTGTTATCAGTTTCCAGCTTTTTCCCACAATCCTAGAACTGGCCTCGTGGAAGTCCCTCAGATATACCAGCACCAGATAGGCAGTAACTCCTCCTTAGAGGTCTGGGTCCTGACTCAGAGGCTTTTCCCTTCATTCTTCCAGCTCCATGGGTGATGGTGGCTCCCTGAAGCTAGTCTCTGTTATCCCAGTATTCCTTTTCTGTCCTCAGTCCTCCATATCTGCTTAATCAATCCCCCATATTAAATTCTCTCTGTTAAAATAACTGGTGAGGTCTCTGTTTTCCTGACTCAGTTGGATTGATGCAATACCCAGCTGCTGTCATTTGATTCCGCGTGGCTTTCCCTCAAGCATCTCACACTTCACTCACCAAGGCAGAACTCAACATTTGCTTGAAACGTGTCCACTTTCCACTGTATGGATCTACCACTGCACAGTACTTAATTCAGAATCTCGGGTGTCACCCTTGATTCCTCTCTTCCTCTCACTCACATGTACCTCATTGGCTGGAGAGGCTGTTGACTCCACTTCAAGTGCATTATCCAGTCCAGATGACCATAGTTTTGTTAGCAGTTCTCTTGCTTTTTCCTTTGGCCCTCCACAACTCATTTCCCCATGGAACTAAAAGTAACACTGCTAAAATGTAAATATGGGAGTGACATTGCCTTGTCTTCTGTCCTTCACCGACTAGCTGAGGCACTTATGCTCTGTGATGGCCTACAAGTCCTGCTGAGGCCATTTATCTGCCCTTCTCTACTTCTTGTTCTCTGCACTCCAGTCTTCCTAGCTTTGTTTCCTGAACAAGCCAAGCCTTTTCCTGCTCCAGAGCCTTAACACCTGCTGCCCCTCTGTCCAGAATGCTTTTCTCCTCCACTCCTGTATGGCCAGTTCCTTCTCATTCTTGAGGAAGCTGCTTGCAATTCACTTCTTTGGGGAGTCTTTCACTAACACCATCTTTGGAGTTGATACCTCCCAGCTCCATAACTCTTTCCTTCCTAGCACCTCTCATCCAGTCATCTATGTGTTTATACCTTGACTTGCTTTATCTTTTTTTTTTTTGAGTTGGAGTCTTACTCCATCACCCAGACTGGAGTGCAGTGGCATGCTCCTGGCCACCGCAGCCTCGACCTGCTGGGCTCCTGTGAACCTTCCACCTCAACCTTCCAAGTAGCTGGAACTACAGGCATGCACTACCACACCCAGCTAATTTTTGATTTATTGTAGAGATGAGGTCTCGCCAAGTTGCCTGGGCAGGTCTCGAACCCGTGGGCTCCGGCAATCCACTCACCTCAGCCTCCCAAAGTGCTGGGATTACAGGCTGAGTCACCGAACCCTGCCTACTTTATCTGTCTTACTCATTAGATTGTAAGTTGTGTGGAGTAGGGGCCGTGCCTGTTTAATTGACCACTGTGTTCCCACAGTCTCTAGGACTCATTACATTTCATTTGCTAACTGAAAGAATGAATATCAAATGGATATCAAAAAAAGGAGAGGTGTAAGAAAAACTACTATTAACTTGGCTAGCAACTTTTCTAATATCCTGCAAGATGTTCTCAAGTAGACACTGCCACTAATGATCTATAAATATAGCCATAGACTGTTCTCCAAAGAAAACTGTTAAGGATGTTGAAATATATGGCTGTACAGAGAGATTATGGTTCAACATAGTGGTATATATTTATACAGACTTACAATTTTCTAGATTATATTTGGCATACATACATATACACACATGAACTAATATGAATATATATGTTTGCACCTCAGAGATGGTCCTGGAAGGAGGGACTTTGTGTGAATCATAACCTCAGAGACCAAACAATGTGCAGTGGTCTCTGTGCTGCTAAGAAACCCACGTTGCACTTGGTGGAATGGTTCAACTACTGGTTAAGTGGGCTTCTCAAAAATTCAGCTAACTGTCTTGGTCATGAATGCAAGTTTACGTGTTTTCTAGAGACACAAGATCAGGGTTCTGTGGCTTCTTTAATTCTGCCCTAGTCCTTGTTAGCACCACAAGTAGTTGTGATCATTGCAGTGTAATATTCATACAGTTCTGTCTTTTTTTTTTTTTTTTAGTTTAATTTCATTTTAGTTTGTCAGTAGTAAAATCCCTGCTGGTATGCCATTTAATTCGTTCCTCGGGCTAATAATGATTCTGAAGACTTTTACAGAAATGATTATATGGTAATACCAAATCAGATGGTAGATTTCAGCCATCATTTACAGTCATAGGATCGTAAGGAAGCTCCCTGGGGTAGCCCTTCTTTAATACGGTTGGGGGGCAGGGCAGAAACCTGCTTGGCTCCATTTTCTCACATTATCAGCAGATCCTCACTAGGGACCTCTTACAGGGAATGGGCCTTTTCTGGCTCTGATGCAAACGAAAGTATTGCAAAGCAGAGGTCCCATGGTGAAGCTAGAGGGGCTGGCCACACTCACTAGTGGAACAGCTCATAAAGAGATGAGATTAGAGGAGGTGGAGACCAGCAACTGCCTGGCCCTTTCTGTGCCCACTTCCATTTCTGTGTCAAACCCTCATCATGCAGATTGTCATCTGTAGATGTGCAGAGTAGAGTCATGCCTTGAGCCTGTCTTCTAACTGTGTTGTGTTCTCTCCAGGCAGTGACATGTAACAGGTACCTCACAATGCCAGGCACTGAGGATAGAAATGAGACCCTGTCTCTGACCTAAGACCGAGGACACATAAGAGCTCCTAAGTATCACAGGGAGAGAATGGGGGATAAGAGTTGGGGGGTAGGACCCTGTGCTTCTAGGGAACACAGGGAAGAAGGGATGTGTCGTTCTCACTTGGAATGTCATTGGAGAAAGTGAGCTGAGTCTTGAAAGACAAGCTTTCTGGCCAGAAATGGGGTGGAGTTCAGGAGAGGATCATTCTAGGCAGATGAGGCCTTGTATGACAATAAACTTTGGGGCTTCATATTGTCTGAAGGGCCAGGTTGAGTTCAGCAAGGTTGTAGCTGATGCATGACTCTCATTTTCCCATACCTTGCTTCAAAGGACCATAGTGAATCTTTCAACCAGGCATCCTACATTTGTTCTGAGGTACAGAAGGAGCAGGAGAAAAGCGAGGGCTCTCTTTCTCCATGGCCCGGAGGCAGACCTCAGACCGTGGAGTGAAAGTTGTGGAAAGGCAAGTTTAAGCTCCACAGTTAGGAAGTACATTCTAACAATGTTGGCTACTCAATGCCAAAATAGACGACATGGTGAGTTCCCCATCAATCAGTGACTTGCCAAAACACCCAAAGCAAGTTTGGCCAACATTAGAATGCACACATCCAGGGTCCGGACTGTAAATAGATGCTCTTTTTACCACCCAGAACCTGGGTGGTTGCTCCACACAACACACCACGCAATTCTGAGAGTAGGACCAGACTTGAGATGATGGAGACATCCGGACTTGCCGACTGTTTTGTATCATACTGTCATCAAACAAACAGCTGTCATTAAACAAATAGCAAGCCATGATGTTAGGTATTTCCTTTTATTAACTCTTAGAAATTCTTGTTGAAGAACTCAGAGTTCTTTGAGACAGTCATCTATAACCGCCTTGAAGAATGTGTCAAGAAAAAAATATATACACATATGTGTGTATATATATGTTTTTTTTTGTGGTGTGTCTCTGAGATTGCTGCATGCTCTGAGGGGGCTCAGAAGCGCTTCTGGAGGGCAGACTGGATATTCTTCAGCAGGCCCCACTTAGCTCGGTTCTTCCCACGCCCGTCTGGTGTTACCACCTGCAATCAAAAGCAAAGAGCCATGGTACTCGTCCCGAGATGAGCAACAGCTCCCAGGATCCTGGGTTCTGCTGCATGCCAGACACTATACACGTCATCTCATGAACTCCTCCTGACAACCATGTGAGGCAGATGCCCTTGGCTCCACTTCATAGATGAAGGAACTAAGGCTCAGAAGGACCAGCCAACTTTTCTAAAGTACCACAGCTAATGTGTGGTGGGATTGTGACTCCATAGACCAGATCCTACTTCCTTTAAGGCAGCTCATGTACCTGAGCGCTGATGACAGTGGTGGGGACCACAGATGAGTTTCACCATAGAGTAGCCCCTGGATTCTTTCTAGCCCTTGGTACTTGTTTCCATCACAGTTCTTATCAGTTGTAAATTTCAGCTAATATGTTTGACTTTCTTACCAGACCATGACTATTTTGATTGGTATGTGGAAGAAATGACAGTCTTACCTCTCTGTGGTCCCAATACTGGATATGGTAAAGAGCAACTTCTTAGAAAAGTGAATGAGCAGTGAATAGAACTATAATTTGTACACTTGCCAATTGTCCCACTTTGACTTAGGTTGGAATGCTTCCTGCCATCTTTGATCACAGTGGATTGGTGACCAGTGTTACCTGCAAAAGGCAGATTGTACTGGGCATGAGGGGTAAATAGGACCCTCCTAGAAATGTCACCAACCTAGATTAGTGGATCTTCATGCTTTACCTTGAAGATAGCAGGTTTCTCCACTTCTCTGGCCTGGCAGCATTTGTTCCCAAAAGATATTTACTAAAGAGGCATTTAGAAAGTGAGGTAGAGATGCAGGGATGAATGGTAGTCCACACTGGATCAATGGGCTCTGCCTAGGTGAATGAGGCCTTGAGATGAGGTGATGATGGGGTTTGGATGATGAAGAGGAATGTTTATACAAAGCACAAAGTATCTGTGTAAAGCATTCACCTTCTATATTTGTATACAAAGGGAAAGGGTGAAAAATTCAGATACTAGCATTATGTTCTCTACTTTGACAAAATTAATTTTTGATTTTAGAGAAAACGGCTGCTTGCAAGGTAAAGGTGATATTATATACATGACATCAGATCATCCATTGCTGGGTAAAAATGGAAATAATGCATAGAGATGACAAAGGTAATAAGAATAATGTAAGATATACACACAGAGCAATACGGAAGGAGTAACAGTGTTATGAGGGGCTAGGAACTGACTCAAAAGTAGGAGATTTGAGTTTTTTCTTTAAAGTATAGTCAGGATCTTCAAAGATAAAGACTGTTTGTGGCATGTGAATGGGGCAGTGAGGACTGAGGTATGTCTATGCATGAGGGAATCAGATAGAACAGAGGACAGAGAAACAGAAAACAAGAACTAGAAATACTAAAGAAATTGAAACGATAGTTGACATCCCTCCCCTGCCCCAAATGCCCCAGGCTCAGATTGCTTTCCAAATGAATTCTAACAAACTTTTAAGAAAGAGTTGTTCTAGAAAATAGAAGAGCAATAGCTTTCAGCTCCTTTTATTAAGCTAGTGAAATATCGATTCCAGAACCAGATAAAAGCAGCATAACAAAAAATTATAAGTCCAATTCCCTTATGCTACAGATGCAATAACCCCCCAAAATATGAGCTAACTGAAATCAAGTGTATTAAAAAATAATACATCATGATCACATAGGGTTTATTCCGTGAATGCAAGTAGAGAAAAATTAGTCAATATAATTCACTTCATTAATAATGACCTAAAGGAGAAAAGTCATATAATTACTTGAAATAATGCAAAAAAAACTTTAATAAGGTTTACCTATTTATGTATAAGCTCTCAGAAACCTAAAAGTAGAAATAAAATTTCTTAACTTAATAAGCATTATACACCACAAAAGCTATATGAAAAAAAATAATAACCCAATGGAGAAACTTAAAGATCAGGACTAAGACAAGGATATCTACTACCGCTGCTACCATTTTATATGTGACTCAAGGTTCTGGCCAAAGTTATAAGGAAAGAAAAATAAAATTAAGTTCAAGGATTATAAGGAAAAGATAAAACTATCATTATTTATAGATGATAGAATCATATGCCTGGAAAAACAGGGAGAACAAACAGACGGGCTCTCAGAATAATTAGAGAATTTTTTTGAGATTGCTGATTTAAGATTACAAGTAGCAATGGCCTTTACTCTAAACCAGCTACCCATTAGAAAACATAATATAAAACATAACATTGACACCTCATCAACAAGGATACCTGCACAATGCATATTTGTATACTTAACCCTTAACTGTACCCCACAATTTTAAAATAAAAAATATGTTTTAAAAAAAGGAAACTAAAATACTAAATTAGCTAAGCAATATGGAAATATGTTTTATATAATTTTATATAATTATATAATTAAAATTATATAATCTTATTAAAATAGCATTCATAATATCAACAAAGTCAGTAGATTTCCTGGTTTGTTTATTTACGCATATATTTAAGGTATACAACATGATGTTTTGAGATGTATGTATATAATGAAATAATTACTACAGGCAAGTGAATTAGCATATCTACCATCTTACATAGTTATTGTTACTTTTTTTGTGATAAGAACACCTAAAATCTTAGCAAATGTTCTACAAGGGTTTGGAACCCCTTCAAAAGCCAGAATTTATTTCTAAAACTTGTATATTTATTCTTACATGTTTAAACTTCAGTCATCTTCAAAGTACTCTCTGTTGAAGGCAATATACCTTTCGAGATGCTTTTTTCACTGCTCAAAAGCAGTTTTGAACTCATCAATTTTTATGCTTTTTAGTGCTTTCTGTTTTTTGGTGTCACCTCTTCCACATTGGCAAACATTTCCCTTCGAGGACATTTTTCATCCGGGGAAACAAAAAACAGTCACTTGGGGTGAGGTAGAGTGAATAGGTCAAAACTACTGAATACTCAGAGTGGTGTGGGCAGGTGCTCTTGTAAATCACCCATTATGAAATGGGTAAATGTGTTGAAAGAATCTCCAAAAAAAAAAAAAAATTCATTCGAGACCCGCCTGGGCAACTTGGCGAGACCTCAACTCTACAATAAATCAAAACATTAGCCGGGCATGGTAGTGCGCGCCTATAGTTCCAGCTACTTGGAAGGCTGAAGTGGAAGGATCGCCGGAGCCCAGCAGGTCGAGGCTGCGGTGGTCGGGAACGGCCACTACACTCCAGTCTGGGTGACAGAGTGAGACTCCAACTCAAAAAAAAAAAAAAAAAAATTAACTGAAGCCGAGCACAGCCTCTCACAACGTTAGCTGACATACTGATGCCATTGTGGTCTTAGACCACTTACCTAGCAGGGGAAGCCTATACTACAAGGAGTTCACCCTCCAAAAAATAAATCCAGTTTTTTGGGGGTCACCCTCATATACAATACAATATTATTAACTATAGCCCCCGTGCTGTACATCAAATCTCTAAACTATCTGGTTTAACCAAAAATATTTAGTACCTCTATAGGATAAACTTCAAAATCCTAGTAAAACACGTAGACTATGGTTTTAATAAATGTTCAGACATATTAAAAATATCAATTGTCTCCAAATTAATTTAGAGACTCAATTCCTTTCTAATCAAATTCTGTCTGAATGTTTTTCTTTTTTAAAGAATTCAGTTGACTTATCCAAAATGTAAAGAAGGAATAAATTTTTGTGATTAGCTAAATAAATCTTTCAGAATAAAAAAGGCTAATGGACATTTTACCTTAGCAGTTCATCAAGACATGGCATAAAGCTGAGGTTAATCAACAATAAAACTAGAGTGTTATTGAGAAAGAGCAAAAATATAGACCAGTAGGATATCACAGAGAGCTCAGAGATGTACCCATAAATATATGGAATTTAATAGAAAATCAAAGTGGCACCTCTATTGTACACTAGTGAAGAAAAAAACACTGCTTGGTAAATGGTATTGGGAAAACTGGCTCACTAGATGGCAAAAAAGTATATCCCTACCTTGCACTACATAAAAAGGTAGAGACTGGATGGAATAAAGAACTAAATTTGAAAGATGAAACTGTAAATATAATAAAAGAATAAGTAGAAGATTATCTCTGTGGTCTAATTCCAGGAAAGGATTTTTTAAACAGAATTTCAGAAGGCCATAGCATAAGGAAAAACATAATTGATGATTTTGATTACATCAAAATTGAAGATTCCTGTTCTTTCATGAAGTACACTATGAGCAAAGCTAATAGACAAATGTCAGAAGAAGAGAAGATATTCCCAATATCTAAAACCATTATCTATAATAGACAAGGGCACCCTAAAAATCACCTAGAAAAAGGAAAATGTGGTAGAAAAATGGACAAACAGAATCAATAAGCTATTTATAGAAGAGGAAATTCTGAAAACTCACAAGGATATGACATGAGATTTAAAACAATAAGGAGATACCATTTTATACAGATTGGGTTAGTAAAATAACAGATGTTGCTAAATGTAGGTGGAGATCAGGATAGGACATCTCATCTATTCCTTATGGACATATACATGGATGTAGCCAAATTAAGTGCCCGCATACTCTATGGCTCAGAAATTGACTCATAATATTTATCTAATATGGGCTGAATTTGTGCCCCTTCCCTCAAATTTATATGTTGACATCCTAATCCCTAGTACCTTAGAATGTGATTATATTTGCCAATAGGACCTTAAAAGAGGTGATTAAATGAAAATGAAGCCATTAGATTAGGACCTAATCCAACCTAACTGGTGTTCTTATAAGAAGAAATTTGAGCACACAGAGACACCATGAAGCACATGCTCAGAGGAAGGACTTTGTGAGGACACGGTGAGAAAGCAGGCAAATATAAGCCAGGGAGAGAAGCCTCGGGAGAAACCAATTTCTGTTGTTGAAGCCACCAGTTCATGGCATTTTGTTACAGCAGCCTCAGGCAACTAATATAATCCAGAAAATTCTCACTCTCATCCTGCCCACAAGGTGCCATGTTTGAGACAGTTCACTGCCGCATTGTCGGAGGTCACCTGGCTGTCCATCCTGGCTGAGTAGACAGGTATAACATGCGGTGAGGTGAACAAATATGCATTGTGAAGGATGAGACAGCATCAGGAGTAAGGAGCAGAATGCCCATCTTTATGGATGGGTCATAAAGACACAGTATTCAGGAAAAAATAATTTAAAAAAAGATGAGAAGCAAAGTAAGATATATAACACAATGCCATTTGTGTAAGTTAATAACACATTGAAAACAACAATACACATCATGTAAGAGCACATAAAAACAAATGATTTGCATAAAACATATTAGAATGAATGCCACAAGGGAATATATAAATAGGAATAGGGCCTTGTATACACTAGTGCTCATAATGGACCATGAGCTGAGGTGTATGATTAATGCAACCCTCAGTACAGGTTCAATTTGAGTCTGAATTATACTTGGTCCAGGATTCAAGCCTATCTACAAGGCAAGTAGGGACGAACCAATATGGTTCTACTTATAGGAGCTCTTTGGAAAATAATAAATCCTAAGGAGATAGAGAAAGAAAATCACCTGGGTTTCATTACGGGGCATGGAGCCATTCTGAGTATGTGGGTGTCAGTAGGGATAGGCTTGGGGCAGTTAGTCTGAGTGTGGGATAGTGGGGGTCATTCAGATAGTCCTCTGACTCCAGCCCTTGAAGATGCATGGCTCAACCTGGGGATAGGGTCTGCAGTGGGGAGAGAGGAAAATCAAGAAGGGAGGTTTCAGGATGTCCAGGCAGTCCTGCTGTGTGGCTGGGGTCCCAGCAGGAGTCCAGGCTGTGAAGTGTGGCAGGGAGTCAGGGTAGCTGGCAGGACTACTTCCTGAGCACATATCAGACACTGAGGAGGTGGGATGGGGACTCTCAGTACAGACTGAAGAAGGCTTTGGGAGGGTGTGTGGAGGTGGGGCAGAGGTTGCCATATTTCCTGAAAAGTTATAAGGAAAAATCCAGAAGATTACCAATTTGTGACTACTGTTGGGCCTGAATTTCTATCTCTGAATGTGATGTCACCCTAGGACATCCAGTACAGACCGTGGTAGGCAGAATAACGAACCCCAAAGATGTCCATGTCCCAATCCCCAGAACCTTTGGATAGGTTGTATTACATGGAAAATGCAAATTAAGATTGCTACTCAGGTGATCTTAAGGTGGGGAGATTATCCTGAATCATCAGGTGGGCCCAGTGTAATCACAAGTGTCCTTCAAGGAAGAAGATGGAGGAAGAAGAGGACCAGAGAGATGGCAGTGTGAGCAGGACTCAGCTCAATATTTCTGACTTGGAAGATTCAAGAAGGGGCCATGAGCCAAGGAATGCAAGTGGCTTCTGGAAAAAGCAAAGAAACGTATTTTCCCTTAGACCTTCCAGAAGGAACACGGCACTGCCAACAGTGATTTTACCCAGTGAAACCCATTTTGGACTTCTGATCTCTAGAATTGTAAGAAAATAAATAATTTGTATTGCTTAAACTACTAATTTGTTACACCAACAATAGGAAACGAGTATACAGATAGACAACTAGATTTGTCATGGGAAGACTTCTTGAAAGTTAGATGAGATTTAAAGACAGAGAGAGACAGTGAGTCACCATAAGGAGACACTTTTCAAAAATGGGAATGATGTTCAAGAGATATATTGAGGACCGGAGAAAGAACAGGAGGAGAAACTGAGGCCAAATGGTACATGACTTATCTAAAAAACACACTTCTCCATCCCTTCAAAAATATCATTTAGGTTCTTTGATGCTGAGGTTCTCAGCTAGGGCCGTAGACACAGAGGGATGTATCTGACCCATCTGTATAGAGTCTACAGCTAGTGGAGTTGGGACTTGGATGCAGGTACACAACACCAAATCCAATGCTTTTTCCAATGCATGATCTTGCTTTCAAAAAAATAAGTCACCTCTCACAGCTGTTGGCTTTGACATCATTCTTCCGGAGTGAAGTACCATATCCCCAGGGCTGAGACCACCATGTCCCAGACTTAGTTGCATCTGATTGTGGTAGAGAGGGACAAAGATCGCTGGCCTTGGACACAGACTTAGGTGCCCATTCAATTCCTTCTTCCTGTTACATGAGGCCAGTCACTCTCCTTCTCCGCCGCAGTTTTCTTAACTGTAAAGTGGAGGTGATAACTCTCTCTCCTTTCTGAGTACCTGGGATGATCAGTGATAATAAATACACATTTTTGGACGCAGAGTTGACACTCAAAAATCATTAAAGTTAATTTTCTTGCTGTATCTATTATACACCAAATAAAATCTCTTTAAAAAATCAAGTCTTAGACTATGAAAATCAAATATAAAAGGTGTCCTTTCACTTCTTTAACAATGGTACATATGATGGAAATATTGCATTTCGGATAAGAAATGATTCTGCTGCCTCATTGCAGCATTTTAAATGAAACCTTTCAGAAATACCTGCATAGAACTGGTGCCAAAGGAAAAAATTTTGATTTTGTAGGGAAGAGCTGAAGTCATTACATTTATGAAGCTTTATAAATGTCATTCAAACACACCATTTTATTTTCATTTGCTATTGAAGGCTTTACTTATGCAAATCATGACAAATGTTAAGGAAACCAGCGTTTCCTCTGGAATGCTAATATAACCAGAGAGAAGGGAGAAAGAATTACTTCTGAAGGAAAAATCTATATTGCAGCTCTTCGAGTCAGATAAAAATGAAGCTTCGAGAAAACCTCATTAATTAGGGCTCTACTCATTTAGATATTGTAGAAAAAAAGAAAGGGACTAGAATGCATTTCCTTTTCTTACAGGGAGGGCAAATTAATTGCATAAATACAATTTCAAGGGAAATGTTGTTTCTTGGCTGATGGTATAATACACTTAACAGCTTTCAGGCATCTTGGGGTACTTTGTAATTATTAGTTTTATTTATCAATTTATTTCTTCATTCTCGAATTTAGACATTCTTCATATATTCATTTGTTGGGTCATATTTTCATTCATGTATTCATTCAATAATCATTAAGAACCTGCTATACTCAAAGTGCTGTGGTAGGCATTGTGGGAGAAAGAACGATGGATTCGATGTGAGTTTTGTTCTCAAGGAGTTCATAGTCTGAGAAGGATGACAAAACGTCTACTTAAGAAAGGCCAAGAGGGACTGAGGTGGAAGACACACTTTAGTCTCTCCACCCATCCCTGTCTCTACAATCTAAAAGTGACAGAAGTTATATTTTTGAAAAGTTAGCAATAGTACTGAATGCCTTTCATGGGCAAGGCATTTTTGAGAAATTCCTAAAAACTGAGAAGGCAGATGCAATTAGATGGCAGGACCAAGTCACAGTCAAGAGGACATGCTGCAAATTGTAGAAGGAGCTGTGGGTATTCCATACTCTGAAGAGAAGGGCATCATGGGTAGGAACCAGGTGTAGTGGCTCATGCCTGTAATCCCAGCACTTTGGGAGGCTGAGGTAGGAGGATTGCTTGAGCCTAGGAGTTCAAGACTAGTCTAGGCAACGTAGTGAGACCTCCTATCTACAAAATTTTTTTAAAAAATTAGCTGGGCGTGGTGGTGCATGCCTATAGTCCTAGCTACCTGGGAGGCTGAGGTGGAAGGATTGCCAACCTGGGCAACAGAGTGAGATCCCCACTCAAAAAAAAAAGTGAGAAGGGCTCTGGGGCAACCGACTGGCAGTGTAATTGGTTGGTATATTCAAAGAAGGGAGGCCAGTGTCTGACCTCTGTGGGAGGGGATGGATGTGTGTGAGTTCTGGGTTCTGAAGGCAGAGCATGGCAGGGCCCCTGGGACTGGCACCCAGCACAAGTAACTCCACCCCAGGAGACTTGCTCCTGGAATATTGACCATCTGTACTCCTGCTTCCCCTTCACCATTGGAGGTAGCAACCACTCGGATTCTATTTCTCAAACATTTATTTGACCAAGGAGACACAGAGAGAATAGCTAGTCAGATGCTGTTGGGTTCTGGAGCTCTAGGTCACACAGAGGTTGGACCATGAAAATCCAAAACCACAAGCAAGCTGAACTTAGGGAAGCAGAAAATAAGGGCTAGGTGAAAATAATGTAGATTCAGAGAGAAGCGGAGATAGAAGAAGAGAGGAGAGAGAGAGAGAGAGAGAGAGAGAGAGAGAGAGAGAGAGAGAGAGAGAGAATGATAACTCTTTAGTTCTCTTGGGCATCAGATCATGGATCTGTATGGATCTGGAATGGGTTTCTTCAGATCTTCTCTGACTGTATCATAAATTTCTCTTTTCAAAAGCTGAAATGAATGGACTTTGTTTGCTTGTTTTGGTTCTAAAGAATTCCTGATTAAGACATAATCTAGGGGGAACCCCTCATCAACAAGGGTACCTGTATAGTGAACATTTGTATACCTAACCCTGAATTGTACCCCACATCTTTAGAATAAAAAAAATATAAGTTAAAAAAAGACATAATCTACCCTGATTCAAAGAACACCCTCATGGTTATACAGTAAAATAGCTCTAGAAAGTCTTGATATTTTCCTTCTCTTTCTCCTTTTAATATCAATAAAATTAGACTCATGAGTGTGTGTCCCCTGGGGATATAAAGTAAAATCAGCCTTGCATCACAAAGAAGATTGACATAATTTATTTTTCCCCTTTTGAACCATACACTGTCCTCAGTAACTCAGTGGTTACTTCTTGACTTTTAGATAAACAACAAATGTTTTTTTTAAGTATAAATAAATCTGAAATATTGCTCGAGACATTTCTTGTTTTCCAGAAGTTCAAATTTAACTGGGCATCCTGTATTTTTTTTGTAAAGTCTGGAACCCTATCCTTGCCTCGGACTAGAACCTCTTTTTAATATCTTTCTCATACCACAATTATTCATACCACAAATATTTTTTGTTCTTCTCACCCAACAATCATTTTTTTACTAGACCCTGAGAGCCTTGAAGGCAGAGATTATTCTTTATTTTTCTCTGAATCTCTACCTCCTAACACAATGCCTGAAACAAATGTTTTTTCAAGCAAACAGAACTAACAATTCTCAGGCTTGCAAAGTCTGATTGAAGCCATCAGCCCCCCTTTGGCCTCAATTTAACAAATTTTCTGGACTTAGGGAGAGAACCCTAAGGTGGGTTCTGTGATCTCACGATCATACTAACAGAGCCACCTCCAGAACCCATCAAAAATATCTGTCTGAGAACTAATGTACACAGTACCTTGCAGATGTCACTCCATTGCCCAGGACCATTGTCATTGATGGCTCTAACTTTAAACAGATATTCGGTGTTGGGGGTCAGGTTGTGCAGCTCCAAATTCTGCTGCATTATGTCCTGGATTTGTCCACAGAGCTCCGTTTGTACGTTGTTAGGTGAGGAAGTATTGATTTCATAGAACTCCACCTCAAAAGAGTCCACATCTTCTGTTGGGCATGTCCAGTAAACCTGTAGAAGAAATAACATTTCAGTGTGGTACTAGGACATACCATTCAACTTTCTTTCCCATATGTGTTGTTGACCATCTGTAGGGTAGGTTGAAGTTGGCCCCATCCCTTGTAGCTGCTGAAGACTTTGAGTTAGATCATGTGCAACAGTCCTGAAAGGTTTGATATGATGCTTGTAATGAGTTTCACAAACAGAAGAATGATCTTGTAGGATCTGTTACCAGCAGTCTACATGGAGATGACAATTGTCTTCCTGATACCACTAATAAACATAGTTGCCATTTATAGAACACCTATTATGTATCAGATTCTGTGTCAGGCATAACCATCCCTAACTAATTGAATCCTTACAACCACCTGGAAGATAGATTGCATTATCCCACTTTACAGATGAAGCTTAGAAATGTTACTTTTTTTTTTTTTTGAGTTGGAGTCTCACTCTGTCGACCAGACTGGAGTGCAGTGGCTGCTCCTGGCTGCTCCCGGCCACCGCAGCCTTGACCTGCTGGGCTCCGGTGATGCTTCTGCCTCAGCCTTCCAAGTAGCTGGAACTACAGGTGCGCGCTACCACACCCGGCTAATTTTTGATTTATTATAGAGATGACATCTCGCCAAGTTGACAAATCAAAGGGTCACAGAATACTGGAAAATGAAAAGTTCATCTATTCCACCCTCTTATATTATACACAGGAAAATAAAGTTCTGAGAGGTGAAATCACTAATCCAGGTAATAAGGAATATATGTTCACACTTAAAGTATAAAGTATCAGCTCTTGTGAAGCGACTTATTAACAAGTTTTAATTAGCAGATGGTGTCTGGCATAGAAATATTTTATAATTGTATTTTTTTTTTTTTTTTGAGTTGGAGTCTCACTCCGTCGCCCAGACTGGAGTGCAGTGGTACGCTCCTGGCCACCACAGCCTTGACCTGCTGGGCTCCAGCGATACTTCCACCTCAGCCTTTCAAGTAGCTGGAACTCCAGGCACACACTACCACGCTCGGCCAATTTTTTATTTATTTTAGAGATGAGGTCGCACAAGTTTCCTGGGCGGGTCTCGAACCCATGGACTCAGGCAATCCACTCACTTTGGCCTCCCAAAGTTCTGGGATTACAGGCTGAGCCACTGAGCCTGGCTGGATATAATTGTATTTTTTAAACAGCTATCTCATGCTTTTAATAAAATTTTAATTTAAATATTATGATTTTATAAAATTAACTTATAGTTTTATGAGTCTACACATTTTTAATTTTAATACATATGATTTATAATTACTTTAATATATTTACAGTTTTAAAATGTTAACAAATTTATAAAATGTAATAAAAACTAGCATATTTTAATGATTATCAGAACAAACATACTTATCGTAACATACTTGAAAAATATTAAAAAAGTATAATAAAATAAAATAAACATCACTTATAATCCCACAATTCAGTTAATTCATTATTAATTCTTCATAATTTTGGAATATACACAAACACAAATATATGTATATAATTTGGATTATATTGCTTTGATTCCTGATTTCTTTCACTTATTATATTTTACATATTTTCCTATATTACTAAAAATCCAGGAAAGAATCATATTTAAAAACTGGCCCATAAATGATTTAATCCTTCTACAGTTGAGCATTTAGTTTTTTTCTGATTTTATACTGTAATAAATACAGGCTGAAATGAACACTTCTGAGCATGAATCTTTGCCTGGATTTTTAATCATTTCCTTGGAAGGGATTTCTATAAATAAACTTGAGTTTTAAAAAATCTCTAAGATTTTAACAATACATATTGACAAGTTATAAGGCTAAGTCTAAGAATATTTTCTGTGCTAAAATCCTAAAGATGTGAGAGAGATGTCAAAACAGACTTAATCTTCTGCATTATTGAGCACTATGATTCCTGTGTAAAGTCTGTTTCATTGTCTTAAGATAGGGATGGTAGTACTTTTAGGTTTTCTCTCTTGATGGTTAAAGACTTGACTTGATTGTTTTGTGTAGGCTGCTTTCTTGAGCTCCTCCAGCGATGACTAATAAGTGGCATGTGGTGACTATTTCCCAAGCCCAGTTATAGAGCAGACACCACCAATCCTTTGGCTACAGAGCAAAGATCCTGCCAGCTTCCCAAGAGGTCTCAGTTGACATGGAGATGAGACCTTCTGCCATCCCAGAGCTAATGTCACATACGCTGTAGTCCTTGCTGATCTGGTATCACTTGGAAATGAAGTTCAGCTGCTCAGTTATAGACATTGCTTATGTAAAAGGAAGACACATTTATTGTGTCTGATAACCCATGGCACGATCTATCCTGCAAAGTATGATCATTCTTAGTGTCAATTATAGACTTCAAAACATAGATTATGATGTCTCAAGGGAATAGGAAAGTAAAGCTTGGTTTGTGTCTGGACTTCATTTTCTTGTGTTAGGCTTTTGATACTAAAATGTAGTCTGTAGACAGCAGCATTGACAACACCTGGAGGTTTATGAGAAGCAATCTCAGGTTTTACTGAAACCTAATAAAATAGAGTCTGCATTTCCAAGATCTCTAGGTGCACATTAATGTTTGAGAACCACTAGTTTAGTCTTTCAAGGATGCTAAAAGTCATTGGGGGTGTTTTCAAATTATGTGGGGGCAAAAGACAAACTCTACCATATGGGAGCAGGCCATGGGCTGACCCTCTAGAGAAATCCAAGAGAAGGCAACATGCACTTTAATAGAGTATCTAGTTGCATGTTAATCTTTTTTCCTTCCTGAACTTTAATAAAGTGTTCTATTAACAGATCAATCTGGCCTGGCACAGTGGCTCAAGTCTGTAATCTCAGCCTGTTAGAAGGCTGAGGTGAGAGGATTGCCTGACCCCACAGGTTCGAGAACAGCCTGGGCAACTTGGCGAGACCTCATTTCTACAATAAATTAAAAAATTAGCCAGGCATAGTAGTGCGTGCCTGTAGTTCTGGCTACTTAGAAGGCTGAGGCAGGATCGCCGGAGCCTAGCAGGTTGACACTGGGGTGGCCATGAGATGCCACTGCACTCCAGCCTGGGCGACAGAGTGAGACTCCAACTCAAAAAACACAGACAAAACAGTTCAATTTAGGTTCAGCTGGATTTGAAAAGGCTATCTGTTAATGAACAGGCCACTTATCCATGTTAGGTCAAGAGGGTCAAAGGGGAGTCACGTCCCTTGAGGCCAGGTGACGGCATTTGTAGAGGTCTGTAAGAGACTCCACTCTCCACCCTCTCTTTCAAAAAAAGTTGAATTGCAGAAGGGAAGAGTTGGAATTCCGTTGGAGAGTATCCAATCTTTTTGAACCATGAGGAAACTGGATATTTTCTTTAGCAAAGGTAGCAGTTTAGAGAAATCACAAGTGATAGTAACAGAGCCTGTGTTTCCAACTTCAGTTTCTGTGCTGACTCTATTACAGCATTTCCTTTGGGAAATAGTACACTTCCAAGCAGTCTCTTCAAGTTTCTTTGGTTCCCAAATTGGGTTCTCTTTCAACAGAGAAGCTGCCTTTGGAGTGGGGAGAGACTTTCAGAAGTATTTCTGACTAGATACATTGTTTGGTTTAAGCTAATCTTGGGTTACTTTAGATTTCAGGAACTTATCCCTTTTGAATGGGCTGACCAAGAAGAGTCCAGAAGAGTAGATATGAGTGACCAGGCCCTAGAGATCAAAGAGGTATGTGCAACCTTTCCCAACTACCTTCTTCCATTCTGTGCCCCACAACCTTCCACCTTCTCCACTGGGCCCAGAGCCTTTCTTACCTTGGCAGCTCTTGGGTACACCAGAGTCTGGTAGATAACAATCGGGCCTGGGGTCTTCACAGAGCTGTCATTGAACGAGTACCAGTTGTGGAAGCTGCTGCTGTTCTGTGCAGGCTGGCTGTCCGCCGTAGCATTCCAGTAGGTGTAGAAGCCATCTGTGGTTTGGGCGGGTGAGGCTGACTGGGGTCTCCGACCAGCCTCCAGACTCATCTTGGCCTTCTCGCCAGTGTTGAAGGACAACAAGGAGGAGCTTCGCTGGTATATCTGCCGGTTGCCGAAGCTGTGGGTGCTGAAAGTGACCTTCCTGGCAATCATCGTTTCCGAGTGCATGGGATAGGGGGAGGGCAGCGAGTCCCCCGAGGAGTTCACCTTCTTGGGTCCCGTGGGAAAGAGCTCCTGGATGGCATTAGAGAGCTCTGCAAAGTCCAAGGGCATGCAATTAACTGAGTGCAGCCGGAGCTGTGGGTCAGGCCTGTAAGTACTCAGAATGCCGTCCTCGATCTGGTCCACAAGGATCTTGGCAGACTGCAGGAACGCCACTTGGCCAGTCTCCTTCAGGGCTTCCTTGGAGTAGGCGATCAGACCATCCATCTCATTCACTTTCATGGTTGTCACGTAAACATACTTTTCAATCTCCTTCTGCCTGGACACTTCTAGATTCTCTATCTGCTCCATGATGGTTTTCTCCTTCTCGTGTAGGATGCTGCGCAACTTGAGAAAGCCATTTCTGATCTCCTTTCGCTTTGCCTCCTTGCCAGCTTTGAAGTTGTTCTTTAAAATGTTGAATTCCATCAGGTCATTATCAATTTCATATCGGACTGAAAAACAACCAAGTTAGTTACTGTTAAAATTTTTACCTCCCCAAGTGTTAAAGCCAGTAGCAAACTGGAGCAAGCTACTTTGGGCTCAAAGGAAGTGAGTGGAGGGGGAGGAAAGGAACACGTAGTTGGACTGAGACAGGCAAGAGTAGGTTTATGAAATGAATTTGGCTTTCCTCAGTACACTCTTCCCTTTCTCCTCCTCTGATACTTCCCTCAGGTATAACCAGCCATCCATCCCTGGTATACTTCTATCTTGTAACAGTAATCTCTGTGGCCTTGGGTCTGAGGTTGAAAGTTCAAGGCCTCCCTTGATATTGATTTTCACCAGATCTCAATATCCTGCAATTTGGCCTTCAGAAGAGGGAAAGTCACAAAGTGAGTGGGCCCTGCTCTTCCCTGTAGGGAAGTTAAGCTTTTGCAGTGGTAGGAGAAAGAGCTACACTTCTGATGACTACTTCTAAATGCTACCTTGCCTCATTCACCAAGAATCCAGCCTTAGGCAACAGTCGAAAATCAGCAGACTTTTCCTTCATTGAGCTGGCTCTTACACACCATTCCCCCCCAGAGGAAAGGGTCTGGTCACTCTAGGGTCTTGGTCTCTCTCTCTCATGGGTCAGCTATGCTGCTTCTCTTGCCTTTCTCCCAATTCCTTTCAAGAAAGGGTAGACTGTCACACTTCAAGGAGAACTGATTCATCCTGCATCCTCTCACATGGCGTTTGGATTTTAAGTTCACTCAGTCAATCATTCAACAAATATTGACTGGACTCCTGTATAATGGGACATTTACTGGACATGCCTTTCTAGGGATACAACGATGAATTTGAGAGGACACCTGTGCTCAAGGCACTCATTAACCCAAAGATACTACAGTTGGAGGGTGCTACAGAAGTTTGAGCATGTGGCACAGTCTGTGTGTGAAATGAACACCCTTATTGGCTTTAAAGGATTTTAGGCATTAGGAAGAATTTGAAGAATGTCAGCCTTCTGTGGCTTATGCTATAGGTTAGATCCTCCTCATGAAAGGCTAACTCTGCAGTGAATTGACGGGCTATAATCCTCACCAAATTTTACTCAGGAGTGGGTGTGGTTAAATATTTTTGCATTTGGTTCTTAACATTATCCTGGGTCCACAGGAAGCTGGATTTCTATGGGTGGTGGCCATTGTCCCAGTGATGCACATTTGAGTATGAGAAACCCTAGAATTCTGTCAGACTCTGAGAACAGGGACCACAGCTACCTTGGTTACCACTGTGACAGTGACGTGTAGAAGTGATCAAAGGTGTTTGTTGTGTAAAAGCCATTCTTTCTTGTTGTCTAACATCTCTGGGGTGAAGCCAGCAGCGTCACTCTCTAGATGACTCTCTGAAGGCCCATGTTCTCTGTCCACCTCCTCCCTCGTACTGGTCCTGAAAGGATGGCATGATGAAGGTGGGGCTGAATGGGAAACTATTAGGGTGCAATTTCTGTGGTTTCGAGAAGTGCTCCTTGCCTTCCCTAAATGCGAGCCCTACCGTGACTCATGGTAGCTGAAATTCTACTTTGCCCATTATTTTCTTTATTGATTCAATAGTTAACTACTGTCAAAGATACTTGGAGAGAAAATGTCTTGCTTTGTTATGGTTTAGTTAAGCTTTATGTAGAGCGAAGTCCTAAGAGGTAGAATAAAAATTTCTTAAATGAGGAGAAAGAGGCAGCTACAAGAGGGGAAGAAAAGGAAGAGGAGGATGGAAGCAGCCTTGTAAGCTTTACAAATATGACAACTTTGCAAGAGTGATCTTAGAGTAAAATCAAATTAAGATATCTTTCAGGCAATACACTTAAAACTAGCTACTATTTATCACACATTGATTATGGACTAGATCCATATATATAATATGTATTGATTATTATCATCTATTATACACATTGTAGACCAGAGCTGTATATTATCATATATTACATATATTGTCCTATGGGGAAGATATTGTTCCCACTTATAGACGAGGAAACTAAGGCTCAGAGAGGGTAAGTGACTGCCCAGTGTTGCACAGCAAATAAACAAGAGAAACTAGGCCCTGTTCCTAATCCTATTTGTCTAACTCCAAAGCTTATATTCTTAATTGCTCTAGCTGTTGTTCTCTGCCCTCTGTGAGCACCAGAATCACCTGGGGACCTTTAGAAAGATTCTGAATCAATGGGGTTCAGTAATCCAGGTGAGGCAGTTGTCAGCTGGGTTTAGAATCAAATCCAGAGACTCTCCTGGAATCATGTTAAAAATGCAAATTCCGATACAATAGTCCTGGGGTGGGGCCTGAAATTCTGTTTCAGGTGATGCCAAAACTGCTGGTCCTTGGACCACACTTAGAGTGGCAAGAGCTAAATTTCTGAGCTCCATGAGCTCAGTGGTGCTCAGCCTTGGCTGCAGAACAGAACCACATGGGAGCTTTTTAAAAATCCCTGGTACTCGGCCTGCACTTCTGGGGATGGGACAATGGCATCAGTTGTTAGTAAAGCCCCAAAATGGATCTTCTCCCTAGGGCCTAGGGTTTCTCAGTGTGTATTCTCAGTGTGTATGCTTGCTTTTGGGTAACCTGGGGTTCCACTAAAAATGCAGATTCATGACACCGCCTAGGAAAGTGAATGAAGTGTTCAAGAATAAGTTTGAACGCTAAAGATTTTTGTTGTTGTTGATTTTTCAGCAAGGATGGACAGGTTAAGCTTTTTTTTTTTTTGTGCCTATAGCCAATAGCCAATATCTAATTTACCTATTATCCCTTCTTCCCTCCTGATTCCTGGGCTCCCTGGAATTTGAACTGGTGTTGTTTCCCTGACCTTGAATTGAACTTTGCTATCTGACTTTCAGTTGCCCTCAACTTTGACAAACATCTTAGGTCTCCACCGAGTGAAGGAGCAAGACTTCCTACAGCTGTATGAGAGTCACAGTGGCTATAGGCAGAAGCTCCTTTCCATGCTGAAGCCCCAAAGAATTAAGCCAAGCCCAGCCCTGGGGAGACAGTGAATCCTACCTCAAGAGAACCCTTTAGAAACCAACCCATTTACTTGGCAGCATGGCTCCTACAGGGGTTCTTTAATATAAAGTCTTCCCTGGCTGCTGGTTCCAAAACTGAATAAACTAGTCTTTTGACAAATTCTCCGGGTATGTGGCAATTGAGAAAATCAAGATAATCCTGAAATAGCCATGCTGGTCAGAGGTTCTGGGTGACATGATCATTAGCAAAGTTTATCTCTGACCCACTTTTATATCCAGTGGGACATTTCTGTGCAGCTCAGGGAAAAGCCAACTCCCTCCCTAGTGTTTACTATACGATGAAGGCTGAAATATCTGACAAAGGAAAAGGCCTGGGTGGATCTGGTGCACTTTGGTCACTGATGATAGGTCACTCCTTAAGAAAATGGACTCTGGGTGGTGGTGGTGGTGGTGGTGTTGACTCTCCCTTCCCCATCAGTCTCTCTATTTTTGCATTCTGGTCACTGCTGAGTACAGAGTGGTTGTCAGATGATTGTTGTGGAATTAACATGGTCAGTGAAGTCAGATAGACTGCATCTACCACTTGTCTTGTTTATTTCTTTGACCTACAGTTGTCTTATTCATGGAGGAGATTTTCATGCCTGTACTGTAGGATTTTTGAGATTGGACATCATGTGCTCCCAAGGTCTGCATAAAATAGTGCTTTATACAAGGAGCTACACCCAGGGACAGAAGGCCCTAAAGGTGTCCTCATGTCTAACCAGGTAGAGATATACCCAGAAATTAGGGGGCTCTTTGCTCAATCCTGTGAAATATTATTGTACTTGGTTCCATCTCTGAAACCAAAGTCAGTTTCCCTATAGAAACTACAACTATATGACTATGTAGTCAATATAAAACAACCATAAGCAAGCATGCAGAGAAAAAATAAGCTTATGATCAGAAGGTTATTGGTTATTTCTGAGTTTTCTTGTTATTAAGCATTTGCTACAAGTTCATTTACTTTGTTGTATGTGAGTTTCGGGAAACATTTGTGGGGGAAATTTTAAAATGGAGATGATTCTCAGCATTGACTTAATTCTTTCCCCCTTGCACATTTGGAAAAATGGGGAAATTCAACTTTAATGACAAAACATCTTAGGAAGGGTCACAGAACTTCAGGATACTATAAGATCAAACTCTTCATTTCCCAAAGGAGAAATGAGACCCAAGGACATGAAGATCATAACCCAGATTATAGATTTTTTTTATGCCCTTATATACCAGGTAATTTTTTTTTTTTTGAGTTGGAGTTTCACTCTGCCACCTAAGCTGGAGTGCAGTGGCATAATCACAACTCACTGCAACCTTGACCTACTGGGTTCAGGTAATTCTTCCACCTCAGCCTCCCAATTACCTGGGACTACAGGTGCATACCATCACACCTGGCTAATGTTTTTATTTTTATTTTTTTAGAGATGAGGCCTCACTATGTTGCCCAGGCTGGTCTCAAGCTCCTGGGCTCAAGCAGTCCTCTCACCTTGGCCTCCCCAAATGCTGAGATTACAGGTGTGAGCCACTGTGTCTGGCCCCAGATATGTAGTTTTTTTTTTTTTTTCTTGCATGTTTCACATAGAATAACTCATGCAATCTTTACAACAACCCAGCGAGGGGGTTACTACTATTCCCCCCATTTCATCGATGAGAAAACCAAGACCCAGGGAGACTAAGCGGTTGGTGGGGCCGGCCAGGTGTGGACACCAAGCCGCTGACTTGCAGGGTAGCGCAGTGTCTCCCAGCCCCTCGATTGCTCCACTAGTGGCCTTAAGGCCGTCGCCACCCACATTGTCCCAAACCACCGCCCCCAGCTCCTGGACTAGCAGGCGCCCAGAAGGGGGTGGAGAGGGGACTAGGACCTGCTTTGAACTTGGCAATGGCGCTGAAGAGCGCGGCCGCCCTCTCGGAGCAGGCGTCGATGAGGCTGACGGTGTCGTGGCCGCTGTGGAAGGCGAACTTGCAGAAGGTACAGAGCAGCTCGTCGTCGCTGCGGCAGTACTCGATGATGCGGCTGGACGGGTGGTGAATGCAGATCTTCTCGTCCTGGTCCTCGGGGCTGGTGTCCACGAAGACGTGGTCCTGCATGGTCACGTCCGTGTGGAAGGCCTTGAGGCAGTCGTTGCACAGGTTGAGGCGGCAGGTGATGCAGCGTTTGTAGGCCACGCGCCGGCTGCGGCACACCTGGCAGAGGATGGGCCCGGAGGAGCGGTCGAAGCGCCACTTGAGGTAGCCGTGCTGCTGCATGTAGCGCTTGGTGAGGCGCCCGCGCAGGTAGTTCTCGGGCAGCTGCATCTTGTTGCTGTAGGGCATGCAGTGCGAGCGGTTGCACACCGGGCAGATGAGGATGAAGAAGTTCTCGGTGACCTCGGCGCGCTTCTGCAGCTTGCGCAGGCACTTCTCGCACAGGCTGTGGTGGCAGGGCAGCATGAACGAGTGCAGGCGCAGCCGGTTGCACATGGGGCAGGTGAGGTGGTCCACCAGCTGGCTGCTCGCCGGCATCGACTTCAGCTCATCCACCTGGGTGTCGCTGCTCCCCACGCGCAGGGCGGTCTTGGAGCTGAAAGCAGAAGCAGACACTGGCTTCAGGAGGCAGGCTCAAGAGTTGGCCGGGTTAACCTCCCAGAGGATACTTGGTCATGGAGGGCAGACCAGTGTGGTGGGAAGGAGGCTAAACCTGGTGCGAGGGTGCCTGGGTTCTAAACCTGCTCCCACCATCCTTTTGAGGGGAACAGGTTAGCCTCTCTACTTGTTTGCTCGTTATAAAATTAGTGTTGTTTCCGAGAGAATTACGGTTGAGAGTAATACCTGTAAGGGCTGAGAAAAGTCCCTGGAACAAGTTAAGATTTACAACTGCTTGTTGTGATTTTTGAGCAGGAGAAAAGCAACAGAGACCAGCCAGGCCTTGGTATTCTGTCGGACACCAGTAACATCAAAGCACACCAGCCAAGGCCACTCTGTGACTGAGATCGGTCAAAGCAGAAACATAACCACTACATAATGTTTGGATTCAGACAAGAACATTGTCCAAACTACAATGACCTAAGGTCCCTTTATCCTGGTTAATGGGAATGCCTGCTTCTTCCTTTTTTTAAATCAGTTGTAGCTTTAGGGTTACTCTGTTCTTCCTGTTCTAGATAAGATTTATTAAGATACCCAATAGGAGATTTGCCCCCTTGTCCTCACCTAGCATGAGCCCAAATACTATAATAACTTATTGATGCCTTCTTACTGAGGTACCTCACACCGGCCTATGGTTTATGTTCTCATTTGTTGCAATGAGTCAATAAATCCAATCTTGTCCAACTACAGGTGTGCTCTTGGTGGTTTCTGCCTGGAGGGTATTGACATTATTATGATGATTGTTGTCGTATGTAGGATGTAGGAGAAGAATGGGTAACAGGTAAGTGTTCTTTCAAGAACACCAGGAGGCCCATGCCTGAACCATGCCTAGAGCCCCTGAGAGCTATTAAGCAGACCAGTAGGTGATGGTGAAGGGTCTGGGCTCTAGAAACAGGCTGTATATGATGGAATGCACCACTTTAGAGGTGCACCTTTGTGATGAGCTTCTGAAATCTCTCTTGTCTTACATTTCCTCATTTGTAAATCAGTACGACTTCCTTCGTGAGATCTTTATAAAGTCTAATTGAGACACTCCATGATAAGAGTTTAGCTGCTGGTACACAGTAAGCATTATTACTCCCTTCTGCAACTAACCAGCTAATGTCTGCAGTAGAAAAAAATCACAGCAGAGGAAGATAGTGGCCAAGTCCATGTAAAAAGTCTACTGTTGTATTTGTGTGTATTAAGGTTCTTTATTTGTCTAACGTCTGTGGCTGATTTTGTATATGTAATTGTAACAAGTATGGATGAAGTAGAAGTATACTTGTAGAACTCAAATGCATGTTCGAAGAAGTTACAGTCAGAGCAAAAGCAGATTAGGAAAGTAAATGAATTAGCTGTGGCATGGAGGTGTAAACAGGCCCACAAATGTAAGACGAGAGATTCAGGAGCTCATCACAAAGGTGCAACCCTAAAGTGGTACCTCTAAAGTGGAATATTTATAACAGTTCCTCTCTCTTCTCCTCTGTTCACATAGTAATATTTGGGCATTGATGTTGCCACTGTGGCACTGTGTTCCTTTCTGCTTTTGCCTTCTTGCATTTTCTATGTCTCTGTTTCCTTTCCCACTCCCTTGGCCAGACCTAAGTCTCAGAGCCCAGACAGTCAAAGGTGCTTCCTGAGCATACTGGATGGATGGTCCTATGGTGACAGAGAATGCCTTGTGTAGACTATGGCACCTAGACATGCTGAGCTCCAGACATGTTGTCCTCAATTCTGTCTCCTCTCTGTTTTCCCAGCCTCCTGCTTGGGCCCTGAAGGGGTCACCTGCAGGTATAGGCCAATTGTACATGTGGCAGCTGGATGAACTTCTTTGGTTTGGTCAAAAAGTAGGGCTCTGCGAATGAAGGTGCAATATAAAGAGAGGCTGTGATGAGGCCTTCACAGTGATGTGCCTACTGGGAAAGAGGGAGGGAAGAGGTGTTCCAGGAAGAGAGAGAAAAAGGAATAAGACACAAGTGTTAATGGCCCAGGGAGTGGTGGTAGAGGTGAAAAAAAGTGAGAAAAAATGTAAGGCAGAGAGGGGTGAAGGAGACCAGAGTGAGGCTAGACGATCAAGCTGCTGAGCAGAAAGTGGTGAGGCAGAACAGGGGACAGAGGTTCAGAAACCAGGAGAGCATCAGGTGGAAGACAAACACCCAGAGCTGGAGCCGGCCACCTGACAATTGTGATGCCATCTCTGCCCGTTCTCCAAAAGCCTCAGGCTTGGACTGGACATCCAGTGGCCATGGTTCTACTCTCCAACAATCGCCAAGCCCAGCAGCCCTGTCTTCTTGCTGAGATATCCTGCCTCTGCTGCTCTGCACAGCTTCCTCCACCTCCCAAAGTCAGGCTGCTCTTGCACCCGAGTTCCTACTGTATCCCCTGGCAGGTCTCTGGGCGTCCCTCCTACACATGAGAATCACCTGAAGGGGGGTGGGGGTTTTACAGTACGCATGCCCAGACCAATTTGTAGAAATCAAATGTGTGTTCTAAGAAGTTACAGTCAGAGCAAAAGCAGATTATGAAAGTACATGAATTAGCGTGGAATGGAGGTGTAAACAGGTCCACAATTTGTAACTGTTCCTCTCTCTTCTCCTCTGTTCATGTAGTAATATTTGGGCACCAGACCAATAAATTCAGAATATTTGGGGGTGGAGACCAGGCATCGGTGTTTTTTAAAGAACCCCAGATGATTTCAACACACAGCAAAATAGAGAAGCTACTGATACCTAAGCCATCTTCCCAAAGCACCAGTTTTATCCCTCTCCTGTTGAAATGGGCTCAGTGATCCTCAGTTACTGACGCATAGAGAATGGACTAGTTGAGAGGAGTGTGGACACTACTATCCACACCCTAGGATTTCTGGACTTGTATCCAGAATTCCTGGATCCTCTATTCATGCAAACACCATGAGAGGGCCATCAGTAGAGAATAACGCTTGTTAAGCATCTACTGAGTGCTTAACTGCTAATGGATCATTTTCTCCCCTGAATTCACCAAACCTTTGTCCACAGAATTGCTTTCTCTACCTTGAAAGCCTTCAAACCTGCCTCCCATATTTCTACCTCTTCTAATCCTGTCATCTTACAGTGCTGTCATCTGTCCTCTTCTAAGAAGGTTGCTCTCACTACTTTAGACTCCCCTCACATGTGACATAAAAGGATTGGGTTAGTAGATCAGGAATAGGAGAGCTAGCACCCCAAGTAGGAAATGGAGACCCTGAAATGGAGAGTTAACACCGCAAGTGAGAAACGAAGACCCTGACATGGAAAGTTAGTACTTCAAGTGAGAGATGGAGACACTGACCAACATGACTTCTACATGAGAGAAAAAAGAAAAAAGAGAGAAGGCAGGTAGGAGTTTGTGATGTCTGGGGTGCAAATATGGCCATTGGGGTCAAAAGTGACTGTGGAAATTCTTACTTTTCCAATGAATGTTGCAGATATTAAGAGTTCACAGAAGGAAGAGAGAGAGCAATTTATATTTTTATATCATCTTCAGATTATAAAGCACATATGAATCCTCATAACTACCATGTCATGGCAAGTATTGTCTCCTTTTGCAGTACAACATTTTAAAGTTATGACCACAGACTCCGGGTTCAAATTCTGACTCTACATCTTACTACCTATGCAACCCTGGGAAACTTAAACTCTCAAAGGCTCAGTCTCCTCATGGATATAGTGGATGTGGGGTGAAGTTAGCTGGGGCCATGAGTGCAGTGCCTGGCAAGTTGCTTAAGCACTAGGTATTTCTATTTTGAACAGATGACAGAGTTGGGGTTAGAAGAGTGCAATGCTTATTCGCATGGTTAATGGAGCTTGGATCTGGAACTCAGGTTCTACCCCAGGTTAGTTTAGGATACACTCAATGGTCACAAAATTCTTGGGTCCTTTTTTTTTTCAGATAGAGCAATGGCCTCAGGGGAGCACTGGCCTGCCCTGTGGGCTTCACAGCTGGCAAGGGGTCCCCGTTTTCCTGAGCCAACGGGGTCCCCATCGAGTACCCAGCACTTACGAGGTGCGAATGCTTTTGAGGCGGCCCTTGCGGAACGTGATGGTGGTATTGCGGCAGCAGTGGCTCTCATAGTAGTAGAACTTGACATTACTGCTGGCTGTGCAGCAGTACTTACAGTTGGGATCATTGGCCCAGGAGCAGCAGCACCAGTGGCAGTTGGGGTTGTCAGCACAGGTGCAGTGGCAGAACTGGCAGTTCCTCTCATCCTTGTAAGGGCAGGGGAAGCAGGTGCAATTCCTCTCGGAGGTGAAGATGAACTTGCAGCACAGACAGGAGCATAACCGAGGACAACATCTTTGCCATGTACAGCATGGAGAGCAAACACACATAGCAGTGTCCATGGTGTCTCATAATCATTACCCACTCCCCAGGACTCTTGATGGCTCCTCTACCAGGATTCTGCTGTCAGTTCTCCAATGAAGGGGTCCCTCCTCCCCCTGGTGAGGCTGTCAGCTTGGGGGTGGCAAGAAGTTGACTGTTACGAGGGCTTTGCAGGTAGTGTCTCTACAGGAAGCTCATGGGCTGGCAGTTACTTACAGCAGCCTGAGGGCATTTGCTTATGTCACAATCCCTGTCTCTTTACCAACCTGGAGGGTAGTAGAATGAGGCCTGGGGCATGGTGGCAGCTTTGTTGATGGGCACCCCATGATTCCGGAGGAGTGTTGATGCAATGAGCATTCTGGAGGTTTGGCTGTCACTTGTTACCTTTTGAGTTACGGGGCCTATTTCCAAAGCTGTTTCTCCTTACTTGGTGCTTTGCCTGCAGTTTGGAAAAGTTGACTTTGTGATATGTCTTCATAGACTGAAAGGCCTGGGTATGGTTAATTGGAAAAGCAGATTGACATGATTTTCCTCTCCTTGGACTCTTTCTGCTTTGATGGAACTCTATTTGATGAACAAAGCACAGTATTTACAAATAATAGCAATGGGGTCCCATTCAAAGAAAGAAGGAAAGGGAAAAGGATATAGGTTCATTCAGGCACTTCTTTTAGTAGTCATTGAAGTTGTCAGTTGCTGTACAGTCACTGCTTGTTTTCATGAAGCTTCAGGCCTAAGTTACTCTGAGTGTTTCTTGGTTTTTCTTCATGGGGTTTGGCTGAGGCTCAAGATTTTTTTCTCCCCCACCCTACTCCTACTCCAACCTGATTCCTTTTATCAAGAGGCCAGAACTCTACTTGAGGATCTTTAACTGTTCTGCTAGTATATGCTTAGAATCCCTCGAAACAAACCAACCCCTATAGTTTAAGAGACAATGTCACTTTCCGTTTTATACAGCTTGCAAAGATTAAAAGAGCAGAAATTTCATGGTCATTCTACATTATAGTATGAACAACTCTTGTTATTTTCCCAAAAAGAAGCAAAGTGAAAGCTGAATTTGGCTGCAGGAGCTTACTGCATAATTTATTCTCTCTCCCTATGATTATCACCTTTATGATAGAAAAGGACATTCACCGAGTGCTGACTGTGCCAGCCACACATTGATATTAGACTTCTATGAGTGAAAATTCTGGATCACAGGGGAATATGCTTTATCTTTTTTTATAGATATTACTAAATTGCTTATTCAGATAAATGTGCCAGTTCATACTGACACCAGCAATGAATGAGAGACACCCTTTCCCCACATTTTTGGTCAAATTTAATTGTATTAATATTTCTCTCCATCTTCAGGCACAGAAATTTGAATTTTCTTCCTAGACTTATGGGGCATCATCATCACTGGTCTCTGTAAGGCTTACTTTTGGTTTAAAATGTTTTAAAAATAAGATATGATTCATTTATTTCAGTACATTTATAAAATTGTTCAACTCTCACCTTTATCTGACTCCAAGATATTTTTTATCACCTCCCAAAATACACCCATTAGTAGCCATTCTCTAGTGCCCTTTCCTTCAGCCCTTGGCAAGCAATCTACTTTCTATATTTATGGATTTGCCTATTGTGGACATTTCATATAAATGGTATCGTACAATACGTGGCTTTTGTGTCTGGCCTCTTTAATTTAGCATGTTTTCAAAGTTTATACATGTTGTGGCATTTTTCAGTATTTCATTTTTTATGGTTGAATAATTTTGTATAGATAAACTGCTTCTTGTTTACTCATTATCAGTTGATGGACATTTGGATTGTTTCCATTTTCCAACTATTATAAATGTTGCTGTGAGCATTTGTGTACAAGTTTTTGTATGAATATGTTTTTGATTCTCTTGGGCATATATTTGGGAGTGAAATTGCTGGGTCATATCTAACTCTATATTTAACTTTTTGAGAAAATGTCAAACTGTTTTCCAAAATGACTACATAATTTTACACTCCTACCAGCAATGTATGAGGGTTACAATTTCTTCACATCTTTACCAAAACTTTTTATTATCCTTTATTCCCTTCTTTTTTTTAAATTTTATTTTTCAAATTTATATAGATTTAGGTAGAGATGAGGTTTCACTACATTGCCCAGGCTTGTCTCGAACTCCTGGACTCAAGCAATTCTGTCACATCAGCCTCCCAAAGTATTGGGATTACAAGCATGAGACACCACACCCAACCCCTTTTCCCCCCTCTGATTACAGCCATCTTAGTAGATATGAAGTGGGATCTCATTATGGTTTAGATTGAATTTCTCTGATGGCTTGGGATGCTGAGAAACTTTCCATGTGCTATTTGGCCATTTGTATATCTTCTTTGGAGAAATGTCTATTCAAATCTTTTGCCCATTTTTAAATTGAGTTAGTTGACTTTTTATTGTTGAGTTTTAAGATCTCTTTATATAAACTAGATGCTAGATCCCTACCAGATATATGATTTGCAGCTGTTTTCTCCATTTTATGGATTGTCTTTACAGTTTAAAATAGTATCCTTTGAAGTGCAAATTCGGAAGTCAAATTTATCTCTCACTCTTTTTTTTTTTTGTAGCTTACTCTTTTGGTGTCATTTAAGAAACCACCACTAATCCAAGATCATGAAGATTTACACCTACGTTCTCTCTCAATGGCTTTATAGTTCGAGCTCTTACTCTTAGGTATGCAATCCATTTTGAAATAGTTTTTGTATTTTGTGGAGGATAGGGGTCCAATTTTGTGGAGGATAGGGGTCCATCCTTTTGCATGTGTATATCCAGTTGCCTCAGCAACATTTGTTGAAAAGACTATCTTTTCCCATTGAATGGTCTTGAAACCATTGTTGGAAATCAGTTGACTATAGGTATATAATTTATTACTGGACTCTCAATTCTATTCCTTTGATCTATAGTCTACCCTTATGCTAACCACACTGTCTTGATTCCTGCAGTTTTGTTTTGAAATGAGCAAGTGTGAATTCTCTACTTTTGTTCTTCTTTTAAGATTGTCTCAGATATTTTGGGCCCCTGTATTTCCATATAAATTTCAGAATCAACTCTATTGTTTTTGCACAAAGTCCACTAAACTCTTGATAGATGCTGCATTTAAATCTGTAGATAAATTTGGGAATATTGTCATCTTAATATTGTTAAGTTTTTAAATGTATAAACAAATTTATTTAAGTCTTCTTTAATTTCTTTCAACAAAATTTTGTCGTTTTCAGTGTACGACATGTCTTGTTATTATATGGCTAAGTTTATTCCTAAGTATTTTATTCTTTTGATGCTGCTATAAATAAGAATAATTTTCTTAATTTTATTTTTGGATTGTTCATTGTGAACATGTAGAAATACCACTGATTTTTCTATATTGACTTTTCTATTGATTTTTCCTACATATCTTGCAATCTTGCTGAATTCAATTATTGCTTTTTTTAATTTTAAAAGATATATATATGTGTGTGTGTGTATATATATATATATATATATATATATATATATATATATATATGTATATATATCTTCCTGTCATTTGTGAAGAGAGATATTTGTACTTTTTTTCTTTCTATTTGGATGACTTTTTTTGTTTTCTTGCCTAATTGCCCTGGCTAGATCTTTGAGTTCAATGTTGAAGAGAACTGGCAATAGTGAACATTCTGTGTTGTTCCTAATTGTAGGGGAAAAACTTTCCGTTTTTTATCATAAGTATGATATTAGCTGTGGGTTATTCACAGATGTCTTTAATCAGATTAAAGAAGTTTCATTTTATTTCTAATTTGTTGAGTGTTTTTTTCTTCTTTTTATTATGAAATGGTATTGAACTTTGTCAGATACTTTTTTTTCCTGTATCTATTGGGTGGTTTTAGTCCTTTGTTCTATTAATATACAGTTTAACATCATTTGGCTTTTATATTCTGGATCAATCTTATGTTTCTGATATAAATTCTGCTTGGTTATCAGGTAGTCTTATATTTTTTGGACTTGGTTAGTTAGTGTTTTGTGAAGGAATTTTGTATTTATCTTCATAAGGAATATTGGTCTACAGTTTTGTTTTCTTGTGATGTCTTCAGTTTGGTATAAGCTAAGACTGGTCTCAGAATATGCTAACAAATGTTTCCTATTCTTTTATTTTTTTAGAAGAGTTTGTGAAGCACTGGTGTTAATTTTTCTTTAAACATTTGGCAAACATTTTCACCACTAAAACCATCTGATCTGGTCTTTTCTTTGTGGAACCCTTTTTGATTATTAACTGAATCTCTTTACTTAATATAGGCTTATTAAGACTTTCTATTTTTCTTAAGCTAATTTTGATAGTGTCTTTTAAAGAATTTTTTCCATTTCATCTAGGTTATCTAATTTCATGGCATACAGTTGTTAGAATATTCCATTACATCTTTTTAATGTCTGTTAGATTGGTAGCTGTATCCTCTCTTTCATTATCAAATTTAGTAGTTTTCCCCCCTTTTTTATAGTAAGTCTAGCTAGATGCTTGTAAATTTTGTTGATATTTTTAAAGAACTCAGTTTAGTTTCGGTTAATTTACTCTACTCTTCCTATATAATCTTACATTTATTTCTGTTATAACCTTTAATATTTCCTTCCTTCTGCTTGCTTTAGGTTTAGTTTGTTTTTACTTTTCTAGTTTATTAAATTGAGGGGTTAGGTTATTAATTTGAGATCTTTTTTAAGTAGGCATTTACCCTCTGAGCCTTACTTTGTCTGGATATCATAAGTTTTGGTATGTTATATATATATATTTTTCACCCATATCAAAGTATTTTCTAATTTATTGTGTGATTTCTTCTTTGATCTATTGGCCATTTAGGAGTAATTATTTAGTTTCCACATATTTGTGAATTTCCAAAATTTCCTTCGGTTATTGATTTGTAATTTCATTTCGCTATGGTCAGAGAATACACTTTGTAAGGGTTCAATCCTCTTAAATGTATTGAAACTTGTTTTATGGTCTAACATAAAATATATTCTGTATAATTTTCCATGTACATTTGAGAAGTATATATATCTGCTGTTGTTGGAGAGAGTGTTTTAGTTCTGTTTTCTTAATAATCTTGTGTTGAGTTTTATCCATTTTTAAAAGTTGGCTACTGAAGTCTTTGAATATTAATTAATGAATTGTCTGTTTCTCCCTTAATTTCTGTCAGTTTTTGCCTCCTGGATTTTGGAAGTTTATTGTTAAATGCATAATGTTTATTATTATTGTATCCTCTTGATGTATCAACTCTTTAATTCTTATAAAATGCTTTTCCTTGTCTCCAGTAAAGGAAAAACTAAAAATAAGTAATAGCAATTTTTGTCTTAAAATCTATTTTGTCTGATGGTATTCAAGCTACTCCAGCTCTCTTTTGGTTATTTTTTGCATAGTATATAGTTTTCTATTTTTTAACTTGATTCTCTTGTAGATATCAAATATTTGGATTTTAAAAAAATATATTCTGCTAATATATGTCTTTTTGGAGAGTTTAATTCAGTCACATTTAATGGGATTACTGAGACGGTAATAGAATGTATATCTGTTGTTTTCTATTTGTTTACTATATGTCTTATGTTATATTTTTCCTCAATTGTTCCATTATTGACTTCTTTTACATTATTGTCTAGTGTATCATTAAAACTTCCTTGATGTTTCCTTTAATATATAATTTTTAGTTATCTTATTAGTGATTGCTCTGGGAATTACCATTACCAACTTAATGTCTAACATCATAATTCTGATGAACACTAATTACATTTTAATAGTACATACAATTTTTACTCCTTTATAGTCCATTTCCCCCTTTTTATGCTGTTAACCTTACAAATTACATATGCCCATTAACATAGATTTGTAAGTATTGACTTAGGCAGTTATCTTTTAAGCCAGATAAGAAAAAATTATAAGCAAAGTACATTTATGCTCTTCTTATCTTATCTATTAAATAGTTACTAGTACTCAATTTCTTTTTGTGGATTTAAGTTACCTTTTAGTGTCCTTTCATTTCAGAACTCTGTTTAGCATTCTTTCTAGGGATGATATTCTAGAAAGAAACTCTCCCAGTTTTTGTTTATTTTGGAATACCTTAATTTATCCTTCATTTTTGAAAGAAAGTTTTGATGGATGCCCAAGTCTTGATTGACATTTGTTTTCTTTCAGCACTTTGAATACGTCATCCCACTTCCTTCTGGCTTCCATTATTTCTGAGGAGAAATTTGCTGTTAATCTTTTTGAGAAGCTTTTGCATGTGAATCATTTCTCATATGAAGGAAGTACATTAATTGCTTCTCTCTTCTTTCCAGTTTTTTCTTTGTCTTTGAACAGTTTGATTATGATGGATGGGTCTTATTGAATTTATCATATTTGGGGTTTATTGAGCTTTTTTGATATACAGATTAATGCTTTTCATTAACTTTGGGAAGTTTTCAGGCTTGATTTCTTCAAATATTCTTTCTTCTTCATTCTCTCCTGCTTTTAGAGCTCCCATTATGCCTATGCTGGTATGCTTGATGATATCCTACAGTTAGGACTCCTGAAATTCTATTTCTATTATTTATTTGATGAGATATTGTTCTTTCTTTTAGTCCTTAGACATAATTTTCCTTAGTTATTTAATTTATTTGAAGTAGTTTTTAAGTCTTTTTCTAGAAAAAAAACAATGTATGGTCTTCAGGGATCGCTTATATTGATTGCTTTTTTGTTCTTCTGAGAATGGACCATGCTTTTTTGTTGTTGTTGATAACTGGACATTTAAAATAATATAATGTGGCAATTCTAAAATTCAGATTCTCTACTTTCCCCAGGTTTTTTTCTGCTTGCAGTTATTTGTTCAGTGACTTTTTTGAATTAATTCTGTAAAGTTTGTGATTTTGTGTGTGTGTGACTACAGAAGATTCTACTCTGTTAGGTTAGTGGTTAGCTAATGATTGGAGAGAGATTTCTTTAACCATCTGGAACTAATAAGTCTCCCAGCCTAAAGCATTCAAGTTGTTTTTCTTACATGTATGGCACCTTGGCAGGGTTCATTCAAAGACTGGGTTTAGCTAAGACCGTCATGGTCTTTTTAGTTTAATAGTCTCAAGTAATCAAACTTCTTGCATGGCGGCTCAGGCTCCCAGGGATCATATTTTAAGAGATCTATCTGACAGCTGCAATATTGATATTGAGAGCTTACAACATCATTTTTGCTGCATTCTATTGATCAAGCAGTTACTAAAGCCAGAGATTTAAGGGGAAGAATTAGACTTTATAGACTTTGTTTCTCAACATAAGAGTAGAAAAGAATTTTTTACTACCTTTGATCTATTACAGTAACCATTAGAAAAAAATAATGTCTTAAATGCAAAAAGATATACTAAAAGTAGAAGAACATAAATAAGTAAAATGACAAATAAAATAGAGCACATAGTCTTTATATATAGTAAAAATAAAAATATAATGTAGAACAATACGGTAGGCCTGAAGCAAAACATATTGCTCAAATCAAACAATGTAAATAGACTTAACTCATCTATCAAAATAAAAAGACTTTAATACAACTCTTCAATCAAAGACAGATCAATTGTACAAAAAATTGTAAGACTGTATCTGTAGACACTATAATGAATAATTCTGAATCTTAATAACAGACAGTACACCATCTTTTCCAAAGCACATGGGTCATTTATGAAAATTGGCTATATTCTAGCAAACAAAAGATACCTCCATAAATGCTAAGGAGGATAATTATTATTTTCTGATCACTGTTCTGTAACACTAGAAATTAATACTGGGGAAAAATTTCAAAGGATCTTGCTCCTGGGAACTTAAATATAAATGTGTATTAAATAATATTTAGGTCAAAGCAAAAATGCAGTCTGGGCAAAGTAGCTCATACCTTTGGGAGGTCAAAGTAGGAGGACCACTTGAGGCTAGGAGTTGAGACCAGCCTGGGTGACAAAAATGATACATTGTCCACACAAAATTTAAAAAGTTAGTTGCGTAAGGTGGCATGTGCCTGTAGTCTCAGTTACTGAGGGGGCTGAGGCAGTAGGATTGTCTGAGCCTAGTAATTGGAGACTACAGTGAGCTATGACCCCACCACTCCCTTCCAGCTTGGGTGACGGTGAAGGTTCTATCTCTGAAAACTAAAAAGCAAAAAAGACAAATGAAATTGCAGAATTTCCTAAGAATAAATATAAACCAAGCATTACATATTACAATCTATTAGATATAACCAAAACCATTTTCAAAAAAATTTATAGCATTAGCTGTTTTTTTTTTTGAGTCAGAGTCTCACTCTGTCACCCAGGCTGGAGTGCAGTGGCACACTCATGGCCACCACAGCGTCAACCTCCTGGGATCAGGCAATCCTGGCCTCAGCCCTCTAAGTAGCCAGAACTACAGGCATGCACTAACAGGCCTGACTAATTTTTGAGGTATTGTAGAGGAGAGGTCTTGCCAAGTTGCTTGGGCTGGTCTTGAACCTGTGGGCTCAAGCAGTCCTCTCACCGTGGCCTCCCAATGTGCTGGGATTATAGGTTTGAGCCACTGCACCTAGCTGCATTAGCAGTTTTTACCAATTAAAATGAAAAGTGTATTTGAGTTAAAGACCAAATTCAAACAGCTTGTAAAATAACAACAAAGTGGACCAAAACAAACAAACAAACAAAAGACAGAAGGAAAAAATTAATAAAGATAAAGGAGAAATTAATGAGTTAGGAAATAGAAACTGAAAAGTAGATAAATTAAAAAATTGATCCTTTGAAAAAAATTAACCACATTGACAAAACAGCAGCATAGCTAGCAGAAAAAAATGGAGCAAGTATAAATACATAAAATTAAAAATGACAAGAAATAATCATCAAGACAGTAGAAATTTTAATATTGGACTGTTGTGCACAACTCTGCAAAATAATTTTAAAACCTAGATGAAATGTACAATTTTTAAAGAAAAATGCAACTTACCAGATCAATACCAGTAGTAATAAAAGTATAAACAGACCAACTGTCATAGCATAAGTAAAGATGATAATAGAAGAGCTCCCCCACGAATGAGCACCAGGCCCAAATGTTTTTTGATCAGAGAATTCTAACAAACTTTTAGGATTAGAGAATCCCACATGACATGAACAATTGTAGAGAATATGAAAAGAAGGAAAACTTCCTATTTCTTTTTTAACTTTCATTTTAGAGTTATGGAATACAAGTGGGGATTTACTGCATAAGATTGCATGCAGGTGAAGAAAACATCCTATTTCAAATTATTTTTCTGTGACCAAAGGGAAGTCATGAAAATTAACCTAGAATTAAAAAAAGACGACTGGAGCCAATCTAACTTAATGCAACACCAATGCAAACCTTTTAATAAAATATTCAAAGGATTGTGCTAACACATTGCAAAAATTACAGCTGACCAAGTGTTTTTTTGTTAAAAACACACAAGGTTGTTTCAATACTAGGAAATCCATTAATATGGTTCATCATATTATTAGGGCTAAGAAGAAGAATCATACTGTCATCTTTATATATGCAAAGAAGGCATTTAACACAGTATGACTCTTCAGGCTAAAAACACTAAGATAGGAATTTATCGTTATTTTCTTAATATTATAAAATAGAAATAATTCATCCCCAAAGCTAATAAAATACTGGAATATACAAGAAGATTTCCTGCAAGTGTCAGGTAAAAGACAATGATGCTCATCCACTATTATTTAACCTGGTATTGGTGTTGGAGGTACTAGTCAATGTGTCTAGAATAGAGAAAGCACTTGAAGAATACTAACTGGAAAGACACAGGCAACAAAAGCAAAAATAGACAAGTGGGAATATATCAAACTGAAAAACTTCTGTATAGCAAAGGAAATATTCAACAGAATATAAAATTTACAAACCAGATATCTCATAAATGGTTTATATCTAAAATATATAGGGACTCCCACAACTCAATGGCAAGACCAAAAACCAAACAAGTCCTCCCCCCAGAAAAACCCCCAAACCCAAGTAATCTGATTAAAATTAAGTAAAGGAAGTGGATGAACATTTCTCCAAAGAAGACATACAAATGGCCAACAGGTATATGAAAAAGTGTTCAATATCACTAATCACCAGGGACATAAAATCAAACCCATAATTAGATACCACCTCACATCTGTTAGAATGACTATAATCAAACAAAAGATACTAAATGTTGGCAAGAATGTAGAGAAAAGGGAACCCTTGTATACAGTTGGTGGGAATGTGACCTGGTGTGGGGGCATGAAAAACAGTATGGAGTTTCATCAAAACGTTAAAAATGAAACTATTGTATTATCCAGAAATCCCACTCTGAGTATATATCAAAATAATTGGAATCAAAATCGCAAAGAAATATTTGTACTTGCATGTTCTTTAAAAAATTTTTGACCAACTTAGTCTAACATGATGAACTCCCATGTTCATTGTATCATTATTCACAATAACGAAGACATGCAAGCAACCTAAATCTTTATTGTCAAATGCATGGATAAAGAAAATGTGATATAGAGTTGATCCTTGAACAACATAGGATTGAACTATGTGGGTCCACTTATATGGGATTTTTTTCAATAAACATGTTGAAACATTTTTTTTGGAGACTTGCAACAATTTGAAAAAACTTACCGACTAACCATGTAGCTTAGACATATTAAAAAAACAAGAAAAAGTTAAAGATATGTCACAAATGTATAAAATATGTTTTATTATTTATTATCATAAAATATGCATAAATATATTCTAAAAAGTTAAAATTTATCTAAACACATACAAACATAGACTGTACAGAGCACTATTTGCAATGGAGAGATGCAAACAGATGTAAAGATGTAGTAATAAGTCAAAGCTTCATAAAATGAATTGTAGAACATACTGTACTACTGTAGACATTTTATATCCACCTCCTGTTATTGCAGTGAGCACAAGTATTGTAAGTATCCACTTAAAACACCATATGATGCTAATAATCTCTACATGAGCCGTTTGTCCCTCCAGTACATTGCATAGTGTAGTAAAAAGTGATCTCTAACAGTTCTCAACTATTTTTCATTGTGTTTAGTGCCAATATTACAAACCTTGAATAAAACTATGGGACCCATACAAAGTGCCACTAGTGATGCTCAGAGTGTTCTCCAGAAGTAGACAAAAGTTATGTCATGACAAGAAAGAGTTGAATTGCTTAATATGTACCATAGACTGAGGTCTGCAGCTGTAGTTGCCTGCCATTTCAAGATAAATAAATCCAGCATAAGGGCTATTGTAAAAAATACAAAGGAAATTCATAAAACTGTCACTGCAGCTACACAAGCAGGTATTAACCTTGCATTTTTTTGTAAAATCACTTTTTGTCTTGTGTTAAAAATGCAACTTTTGAAAAAAAAATTAGGTTCAAGGGCTACACATGCATGTTCACTGTGTCCTGTAAGTATTGGGTCTCTGGTGGCCCATTCTCCAAACAGAAAACATTGAGGCTCATCGGCAGTTTCTGAACCCTAATCACCTTCCTCCCTTCCCCCTTATTGGTATCCCCAGTGTCTATTATTTCCATCTTTGTGTCCATCTAGCTCCTACATATGAATGATAATATGTGGTGTTTGGTTTTCTGTTTCTGAGCCAGTTTACTTATGATGATGATCTCCAGCTCCATCCAGGTTGCTGCAAAGAACACGGTTTCTTTCTTATGACTGCATAGTATTCTATGGTGTATATATAGCACATTTTCATTATCCATTGAATGGTTGATGGCTTTAGGTTGATTCAACATCTTTGCAATTGCAAATTGTGCTGTGATGAACATGTGGATGCAGGTATCTATTTTTTCTTTTTTTAAAAAATAATGACCTCTGATCCTTAAGGTAGATACCTAGTAGTGATATGCAGGGTCAAATAGTATATCTACTTTTAGTTCTTTGAGTAATCTCCATACCACTTTGCACAGAGGCTGTATTAATTTACACTCCCACCAACAGTGTATAAGTGTTCCCTCTTTTCTGCATCCATCCAGCAGCTGTTGTTTTATGATTTTTAAACTAATGGCCATTTTGACTGGTGGAAGGTGGTATCTCATTGTGGTTTTAATTTGAATTTCCCTGATTATGAGTGATGTTGAACATTTTTCCATATGCTTGTTGGCCATTTGTATATCTTCTTTTGAGAAATGTCTGTTCATGTTGCTTGCCCACTTTTTAATGAAGTTATTTGCTTTTCTCTTGCTGATTTGTTTGAGTCTTTGTAGATTCTGGATATTACTACTTTATCAGATGTATAGTTTACGAGTATCTTCTCCCATTCTGTAGGTTTGCTTATTTGCTCTATTGATGCTTTATTTTGCTATGCAGAAGTTTTTTAGTTTAATTAAATCAAACTTTATTTTTGTTTTTGTCACATTCACTTTAGGGGTTTTAACCATAAATTCTTTGCCTAAACTGATGTCCAGCAGAGTTTTTCCTAAGCTTTCTCCTAGGATTCTTATAATTTCAGGCCTGGCATTTAAGTCTTGAATCCATCATGAGTTAATTTTTGTATATGGGGGAAATAGGCATCAAGTTTCATTTCTATACATGTAGCTGTCCAATTTCCCCAGCACCATTTGTTGAATAGGGTGTCCTTCCCCAGTGTATGTTTTTGTCTTCCTTGTCAAAGACCAGTTGGTTTTAGGCATTTGACTTTATTTCTGGATTTTCTTTTCTGTTTCATTGGTCCATATGTCTGCTTTTGTACCAGTACCATGCTGTTTTGGCTACAATCATATTAGTTGTAATGTCTCCTTTTTCATTTCTGATTGATCTAATTTGAGTCATCTCTGTTGTTTATTAATTAATCTAGCTAGTGGCCTATCAATCTTGTTTATCTTTTCAAAGAACCAATTTTTGGTTTCATTGATCTTTGTATTTTAAAAATTTCAATTAAATTTAGTTCTGCTCTGATCTTTGTTATTTCTTTTCTTTTGATAGCTTTGGGTTTGGTTTTTTCATGTTTTTCTAGTTCCTTGAGGTGTGATGTTAGGTTGTCAATATGCACTCTTTCAGTCTTATTAATGTAGGACTTAAGTGGTATAAACATTCCTCTGAGCATAGTTTTGGCTGTGTTCCAGAGGTTTTGATAATTTGTTTCATTGTTGTCATTAATTTCAAGAAGTTTTTAAATTTCCATCTTGATTTCATTGTTGACCCAAGGATCATTCAGGAGCAATTGTTTAACTTGCATATTTTTGTTAGGTTTCACAAGTTTTTTTCTTTTTAAATATTTAAGAAGGTTTATTCTGAGCCAAATGTGAGTGATCCAGGTCATAGGCCTGAGACATTATTCCAAGAGATCCTGAGAATGTGTGTCCAAGGTGGTTGAATTGCAGTTTGGTTATATACCTCTTTTTTTTTAAGATGTGGGGTACAATTCAGGATTAGGTATACAAGTGGTCATTGTACAAGTAAAGTCTGGGCCTCCCTTTGGTCCCTACTTTGCTTGGTTTGAGATCAGGTACCCTTTTTTGAGGACGTGTGCCCGCCCCCAGTTGTTTCCTACTACTGCCAATCCCTTTCTTATAGTATTGTGACGATTGTTCAGGGTCTGCTTATGAGTGAGAACATGTGGTAGAGAACATGTGGTACTCAGTTCTTTGTTTCTGTAATAGAGCACTGAGTATTACAGACTCTAAATTTATCCAAGTTGCTGCAAAGTTCATAATTTTGTCCTTTATGGCTGTGTAATATTCCATCATGCATATGTACCACATTTTTAAAAAATCCAGTCCACTTTTGATGGGCAGCACAGTTGGTTTTACATTTTTGCTATTGTAAATAGTGCCGCAATAAACATGCATGTGCAGGTATCTTTTTTATAGAATGATTTGAATTCCTCTGGATATATTCCCAGAAGAGAATTGCTGGGTTGTATGGAAGATAAATTTTTAGATCTTTTTGGAATCACTATACTGTTTTCCACAGAGGTTGTGCTAGTTTACACTCTCAACCAATTCATCTTTGACAAAGCCTCCACTAACAACCACTGGGGAGAGGAGAACTTATTCAGTATATGGTGCTGGGAAAACTGGCTGACTATATGCAGAAGATTAAAACAGGAGCCCTACCTATCACAATACACAAAAATCAACTCTAAATTGATCAAAGACTTAAACATAAAACTTCAAACTGTAAGAACCATAGAAAATGCAGGAGACACCCTTATGGAAACTGGAATTGGCAACCAATTCCTGATTAAAACTCTCAAAGTCTATACCATAAGAGATAATATAGACAAGTGGGACCTCATCAAACTGAAAAGCTTCTGCAAAGCAAAAGAAACCATCAAGAGAGTGGGGAGACAGCCCACAGAGTGCAAAAAAATATTTGCCAACGGAATATCTGACAAAGGCCTAACATCTAGGATTTACAAGGAACTCAAACATGCCAAAAAGAAAAAAACAGACAGCCCTATTAAAAAGTGGGCAAAAGATATGAATAGACACTTCTCAAAAGAAGACATACAAACAGCCAGCAGATACATGAAAAAAATGCTCAGTCTCACTAATCATCAAAGAAATGTAAATTAAAACTACATTAAGATACTACCTAACTCCAGTCAGGATAGCCATCAAAAATAACTCAAAAAACAACAGATGATGGAGAGGATGCAGGGAAATGGTTTCACAAGTTTTTCTTGGATTTAATTTCTAGTTTTCCTCCACAGTGGTCTGAGATGGTGCATGATATGGTGACAATTTTTTTGAATTTTTTGAGATTCAATTTGTGGCCTATCATATGGTCGATCTTGGAGAATGTTCCATGTGCTGATGAGAAAAATGTATATGCTGTAGTTTTGGGATGAAATATTCTATAGATGTATGCTAGTTCCATTTCCTCTAGAGTCCTGTTTAGCTCATTTCTTTGTTGACTTTCTGCCTTGATGAGCTGTCTATTGCTATTAGTGGAGTGTTGAAGTTGTCCACTATTATTGTATTACTGTATATCTTTTTTTCTTTTTTAGGTCTAGTAGAATTTGTTTTATAAAGCAGGGCCTCTGGTGTTAGGTGCATATATATTTTTAATTGGATTGATTCCTTTATCATTATATAATAGTCATCTTTGTATTTTTTTACCGTTGTTAATGTAAAGTCTGTTTTATCTGATATGTGAATGGCTAATCCTGCTTGTTTTTGGTTTCCATTTGCATGGAATATTTTCCCCCCCACCCCTTTACCTTGAGTCTATAGGAGTCTTTGTGAGTTAAGTCTGTTTCTTGAAGGCAGTAGATACATATTTTTAAAATCCATTCTGCCAGTCTATATATTTTTAGTGGGGCATTGAGACCATTTACATTTAGGGTTAATAATTATATGCAAGGTACTATTCTATTCTTCATACTGGTTGTTATCTGGTTGCTTTATTTTTTTTTTATTTTTCTTTTGTGTTGGTGTCCCATAAGGCTTGTAAACTTAATGAGTTTTCTTTTCTTTTTCTTTTTTTTTTTGAGTTGGAGTCTCACTCTGTCACCCAGGCTGGAGTGCAGTGGCATGCTGATGGCCACCACAACCTCAACCTCCTGGGCCCAGGTGATCCTTCTGCCTCAGCCTTCCAAGTAGCTGGAAATACAGGTTCACACTACCATGCCCAGCTAATTTTTGATTTATCTATGAGGTCTCACCAAGTAGCCCAGGTTGGTCTTGAACCCTGAGCTCAGGCAATCCTCTTGCTTTGGCCTCTTAAAGTGCTGGGATTACAGGCTTGAGCCACTGCCCAGCTGATTTCCAGCATTTTTCTACTGGTATATTTTGACCTTTCCCTCCAGTATTTAGAGCTCCTTCATGTATTTTTTGTAGAGTCAGTACAGTGGTGACAAATTCCCTCAGCATTTGCTTGTCTGTGAAGGACTTTATATCTCCTTCATTTATAAAACTTAGTTTTGTGGGATACAGAATCCTTATCTGACAGTTATACTGTTTGAAGAGATGGAAGATAGGCCCAATCCCTTCTGGCTTGAGTTTCTTCTGATAAGTCTGCTGTTATCTGATAGGTTTACCTTTGTAAATTATTTGATGCTTTTGTCTCACTGCTCTTAAAATTCTTTCCTTCATATTAACTTTGCATAGTCAGATTATTACATTCCTTGGAGGTGACCTTTTTGCAGTGAATCTTTTGGAGGTCTTTGGGCTTCTTGCATCTAGATGTTTAGATCTCTGGCAAGACCAGGAAAGTTTTCCTCCATTATTCCCTCAGATAGGTTTTCCAAACCTGTTGCTTTCTTCTCTTCCTCAGGGACACCTATGATTATTAGGTTGGATGGTTTACATAATCCCACATTTCTTGGAGACTTTGTTCTGTTCTCTTGATTCTTTTTTCTTTATTGTTGTCTCATTGGGTTAATTCAAACACTTTGCCTTCAGATTCTGAAATCCTTTCTACTGCTTGTTCTAGTATACTGTTAAAACTTTCCACTCCATTTTATACTTTTTAAATGCGCTTTCATTTCCAGAATTTCAGTTTTTTTTTTTTTTTTAAATGTCTATCTCTTTGGAGAATTTTTCATCCATATCCTGAATAGTTTTATAAATTTTTTGGTTTTCAATTTTCTCCTGAAGTTCATTGATCAATTTTTATAATCAACCTTTCAAATTCTGTCTGGAATTTCAAAAATCTCATTTTGGTTGGGATTCATTGCTGAAGAGTCGATGTGGTCTTTAGGGGGGTTGGAGGACTCTGTTTTTTCACATTGTCAGAATTATTTTTCTCTTTCCTTCTCATTTGGGCAGATGATTTCTTCTTATTTGAGGATAGCAGGGGGCTGAAGTAGGCATTATAGGGTTCCCTTGGTTATATATAGCTTTGGTGTTGTGAGTTGCTCAATTGCTGGCTGTGACAGCCCTGTGCTGTTATACCTGCGCTGGCTCATGGTGTCCTGAGAGGCTTGGGAAGTGTTTTTAGCTGGCATTTGGGATCAGGGATTTCCCCAAAGCTGAGATATTATGATTTGGTGAGTTGTACTGCTGACCTCCAGCCAGGAGGTGGCGCCTGTGGAAGAAAGCCAGCAGCAATGGCTATAGGGTGTTGCTCCAAGGAAATGCCCAGCCAACCTAGGTGAGGGTGGGGCTCTGGGGACTTCCCAAATTCTCTATTTTTCAGTCCACAGAGGGAGTTCAGGGGAAAGGAGCTGAAGTACCCACAAGTGTACACTCTTAGAATCCCAGTGGAGATTAGGGGGGAAGTCCCAGGCCACTGGGATAAGGCTGTTGTGCAGGGCAGGCACAGAATAATTCAGAAGGGGAGTGAGAGGTGGTTGTGGCCATGGGTCCCACCCAGCTCCAGCCTTGGCTTCAGGCAATCTGCATTCTGAATGTCAAAATGCAGCTGACCTCAGGGCCTCAGGTTTTCTTAGGCAACCCCGCCCAGCAAGAAACTGTCTGCAACAATGGAGTTTGCCTGTGGGGCCCATTCCTCCCTACCTGGCTAGAAAGCAGCCACTCCACCCTGCAAGGATTCAGTTCCTGGGGAATGGTGATTGGTGCTGCTCAAGTCTTTTTCCCTGCTCCACTCCGTGGCAGAGCATGGCTGTGGGGAAGGCAATTTCCCATGAGGGTCCTGTGTTCTGCAAGGCTCAGGGAGCCCTGCAAGTTTGCAGCAGGAGCACAGAACTCCTGAATTCCCCCCACTCACCTTCCCCACTGAATCTGGAGGCTGTGGTGGACTGTGGAGGTACAAGCAAGTGTCCAGCCAGTTCCAGCTCAAATTGGTGGGATTTCGTTCTTCTTTGCTCTCAATGATTATTGTCACTCCTTTGAATACTTTTAGGATATGCTGCTGAATCTGCTCCTTTCTGTGTGCTGAGGAAACGATCTTGGTTTATTCTGTAGAATAAACTCTCTTTAACTCAAAAAATGCATCTTTTATGTAGGTACAGGATTGCTGTGAGAAAGGCATACCAACAGACTCCACTGTGATTTGAGAAAAAGTGAAGTCTTTGTATGCCAACTTAAAGCCAAAAGAAGGTAAAGGGTCTAAAGCTGGAGAAGTTAATGCCCACAAAGAATGGTTTGATAGTTTGGAAAGAGTTTTGACTTTAAAAATATCAAGAAAGCAGAAGCAGCTTCTGCTGTCCAAGAGGCAGCAGATAAATTCCAGACACCATTAAGAACATCATTGAGGAACAATTATATCTGTCTGAACAGGTTTTTAATAAAGATGAAAGTGTCCTATTCAGGGGAAAAAAACACCACAAAGGACATTTTTTAGTAAGGAGAAAAATATGTATCAGGATTTAAAGCACGAAAGGAGAGGCTAACTCGTGTTTTGTATAACTACCGTTGGGCTTATGATCAGGACTGCCCTTGTCTATATACCTGAGCCTTGAAAGGAAAAGACAAACACCAGCTGCCAATCTTTTTGACTGTACAACAGGAAGGCCTGGACAATGAGAGCTATTTCTTTACTGGTTCCATCAATGCTTTGTCCTTGAAGTCAGGAAAGTAGCTTGCTAGTAAGGGACTGCTTTTTACAGTTCTTTTGATATTAGACAATGCCCCGGCCACCAAGAAATCCATGAGTTTAACACTAAAGGCATTGAAGTGGTCTACTTTCCACCAAATATAACATCAGTAATTCAGCCTCTAGATCAGGGGGTCATAAAAACTTTACTCATTATACATGGTACCCTATGGAAAGGATTGTCAGTGCTCTGGAAAAGAGCCCCAATAGAGAGACCATCATGAAAGTCTGAAAGGATTACACCATTGAAGATGACATTGTTCTTGTAGAAAAAGCCATGACAGTCATGAAGCCTGAAACAATAAATACTTGTTGGAGAAAACTGTGTGTAGATGTTGTGAATGACTTCACAGGATTTATGACAGAGCCAATCAAGGAAATCATGAAAGAGATTGCAGATATGGTTTAAAAAAAAGTATGCGATAAATAATTCCAAGATGTGGATCTTGGAGAATTTCGAGAACTTGTAGACACCATGCCAGAGGAATTAACCGAAGACAGCTTGATGGAGATGACTACTTCCAAATTAGTCCCAGATAATGAGAAAGAAGCCATAGAAGAAGCAGTGTCAGAAAACAAATTGACATTAGACAATTTGGCAGAAGGATTCTCGTTATTCAAGACTGCTTTTGACTTCTTTTACAATGTGGAACCTTCTATAATTCAGGTACTGAAACTAAAGCAAATGATGTAAGGAAGACTGGTACTGTACAGAAACATTTTACAGAAATGAAAAGCAAAAATTCAAGCAAAAATTATGATGTATTTCCATAAAGTTACAGTGAGTGTGTCTGCCTTCCTACCTTCTCTTCTACCTCCCCATCTTCCTCTCCCACTTCTGAGACAATAAGAGCAACCTCTCCTCTTCCTCCTCAACATGCAGATGACAAGGATGAAGACTTTTATAATGATCTACTTCCACTTAATGAATAGTACATATATTTTCTTTATGATTTTTAAAACATTTTCTTTTCTAGAGCTTGCTTTACTGTAAGAGTACACTATATAATACATATAGCACACAAAATATGTGTTAATCAACTGGTTTACATTATGGGTAAGGCTTTCAGTCAATGATAAACTATTAGCAGTTATGTTTGGGGGAGTCCATTTTTGAATGCATGAGGGGTCTGTGCTCTTAACCTTTGTGTTGTTCAGGTGTCAACTGTGTGTTTGTGTATATATATATTTAATATACATATACACACATACTTATATACACATATACAATGGAATATTATTCAGTCTTAAACATGAATACTTATATACACATATACAATGGAATATTATTCAGTCTTAAACATGAAGAAAATCTTGCTATTTACAACATGAATAAATCTGAAGGATATTATGCTAAGTGCAATGAGCCAGACACAGAAGGCAAATACTGGTTGATACTACACATATGATGAGTCTAAAATATTCAGAAGCAGAGAGTGGAATGGGCTGAGGGAAGGGGAAAATGATGTGGTATTAGTCAAACAGTACAGAGTTTTGGTTATACAAGATATATAAGTCCTAGAGTCTACTGTACATCATAATGCCTACAGTTAGCAATATTGTATTTTATACTTAAAATATGCTAAGAGGGTAGCTATTATGATGTTTTAATTTGCAAAATAATAAACAAGGTTGGAGGAAACTTTTGGAGCTGATGCATAGGTTTGTGGCATAGATTATAGCGAAGGTTTACAGGTGTATCCTTATTTCCAATACATCAAGTTCTATATATCAAGTATATACAGCTTTTGTATGTCAGTCAAATATCAAAGAAGTGGTTGAAAAAGGAAAGCAATAAAGCCATCTTTATTTCCACCCCCCAAAATTAATTGGAAATCTACTATAAACAATATGGAAATTTAGTACATTATTAGGCTGTAAAATCAACATACAAAACCTATAACCTTCATATATACAAACAAAACGTTACCCAACATAAAAGAAGGTAAAACCCAATTTACATTAGCAAACAAAGAAAAAACAAAAACAAATATAGGTGTATATTTGAGCAGAAAAGTACAAAAACTATATAAGGAAGACTATAAAACAAGCTTGAAAGACTTAAATGTAGATGTCAATGAGTGAAAATGCATATTATATTCATGGATAGGAAGATTCAGCCTCATAAAGATGTTAGTTTCCTTAAACTAATTTATAAATTATGTGTAATTTTAATAAAATGTATGATCTTCAGACATTTTTTTCTGAATCTAGAAATGTTGACTATAATGTTTATTTGGAAGAACAAACAAACAAGAATAGCCAAGAAAACTCTGGTGGAGAATAGAAATGAAGGAGTCTAGTTGAACTAAATATTGAAACATATTATAATATCTATAGTTAAAACAGTATTGGTATTGGTGGAAGAATAGACTGACCAGTGGAAGATAATAGAAAAATTCATATAGACCAAATTACATATGGAAACCTAATATGTAATAAAGGTAGCATTTCAAATCAGTGAGGGAAAAGTGTGATATTTAATATGTGGAGTTAGGAGGACTAAATAGCCTTGTGTAAGAAAGTAAAATTGGATCCATTTTGCATTCATACACTTGGATAAATTCTAAGTGGATCAGAGATTTAAATGTGATAAAAGTTAAAATCATATAAGTAATGAAATAAAACAAGTGCTAATTGTTCCATAACCTGGGATTGGAGAAAAATCTTTCTAATTATGATCACAAAATACAAAAACGATAGAGGAAAAAAATGGATAGAGATTGATAATCAAAAAATAAAAATCTTTTAAAGGACAGAACAAATAAATAAATAAAAGCCAAAAAAAACCCCACAGAAATACCAACCCCACTAACAAAGTACAAAGACAAATGAAAAATTGAAAAAAATGTGAAACATATCATAGGCAAAGACTTGATATCCTTAACATTTGGAGAGCTTCTAAAAACTTGATATGGAATAAAGAATCAAGACTCCCTATAGAAAAATGAGCTGTTTTCCACAGAAGTTTTACTAGTTTGGTGATTCCTAAAAGATCTTAAAAATTGAACTTCTGTATGACCCCTCAGTCTCCCTATTGGGAATATACCTGAAGGAACTCACATCACTCTATGAAAAACATACTTGCACACGTATGTTTATTGCAGTATTGTTCACAATAGCAAAAACATGGAACCAACTGTGTGCACATCAAAAGAGGACCGGATAAAAAAAATGTGGTACATATTCATGATGGAATATTACACAGTCATAAAGAAGGACAAAATTATGAACGTCACAGCAACTTGGATGGACTTAGAGTCTATAATACTGAGTGATCTACTGAGTGATCTAGAAACAAAGAACTGAGTATCACATGTTCTCACTCATAAGGGGACCTTGAACAATTATTGTGATACTATAAGAAAAGGATCAGGAGCAGTGGGAATCTGATGGGGGCAGGGTTGGAGGCGCACCTCATCAACAAGGGTACCTTGCATAATTAACATTGGTATACCTAACTCTGAATTGTACCCACATCTTTAAAATAAAAAAATTAAAAAATGAACTAATAATATGATCAGTTTATATAAAAATGTAAATAGCCAGTAGCCATATGTAAATTTGCTCACTTTTGCTTATAATAAGAGAAATATAAAAGAAAACTACACTGAGATAACAAAACAAACAAAAAAAGAGGGAAGGAGAGAACATACTCTGCTGGTGAAGCTCTAGAGGGAGCAGGAGTTCTCATACATTAGTGGCAAGAATGTGAAATGATATAAACCTATGGAGGGAAATTTGACATAACTCTCCAAATTACACTTACCTGTTGCCTCAATAATATCATTTCTAAAAGTCTCTCCCAAAGAAGCACTGACAAAATTTTAAAAAGTTGAAGATACACTGATGAAAATTGTAAAAAATCATTTATTGGACTATTAATTATTTGTATTATTTGCACTATTTGTAATAGCACAAAACTAGAGACAACCTAAATATGTGTCAATAGAGACTCATCAACTGAACTAAGGTACCGCTACACAGTGGTGTCTAATGAAGCTATTACGAGAATGAGAAAGACACCTGTCTACTATTCCAAACTGATTTTTAAAGATATACTATTGAGTGAAAAAGAGCAAGGTGTAGAAATGTGCATATAGTATGCTACTATTCATCTCAGGAAAGGTCTGCAGTCTTTGGTTTATATTTTTATGTGATATGGGAAGAGAAACCAAAAGTTTAGATTTGTGAGTAAGGGCAGGAATGTAGTAGAAGAGGGTATATGTCTCAATTTATAGAATTGATTTTAAAACCATTTAAATATTTTTCATAGTTATAAAACAAAAATAAACTGAGAAAAGCAATCCTAAAAATTAAAGCAAAGTGAAACAAATGGTCCTAACTACAAAATGAATTGGTGGCATATCCATACAAAGGGTAATTATTTCAAGTTAGTTTTAAACAGAGTAATTTGTACATTCCCCAGTGGGATTTATCCCTAGAAACAAAACAAACAGAAATCCTAAATTTTTTTTAGTAATCACATTGTTAGTGGTAGTGCTGGTATTGTGATTTTGAAAATGTTGTGCATGTATCATACAATAAAACAAATAAGGATTTATGTAATGATGTCAATGAGAATCAGAAGCATTGGCTAGGAAGAAAGGACATACAGATGGATAACCGCTGACGTCAAGAACACCTTGCAGTTCTGAATTTGAATTGGAAATTTCTATATTAACTCATACTGTATTTGATCTGAAAAAATTTCCAAACTCTGGCCACAGAAGAGGTCTAGAGACCATGACTTACCCAGTAGTAACGTGCTCCCTTGTTTCCCAGACAAAGTGGTCTCTGAATATTACTAAAAGTAATTAGGGGTCTTTGGAGAAATGGATGATTCCATATATGGGCAAGAAATATAAGATAAATGTGGGTCTAGCTCTACATTTTACAGCACTCAATACATCCTCTCTGGCACCAGTTTACATAGCATTGCTAGAGGATACATGATAACTCAAGTGTGAAGAAATGAGACCAAAGGAGTGATCTAGTGATGCTGAGGCATGCTGCCCAGGTAGCTTGGTAGGACTGGGGCTCTCATTCTCCAGTTGCCTGGAGTGTGACTCCCAGGTAGCTTGATGGGACTGATACACTCATTCTCCAGTTGTCTGGAGTATGTTTATCCAGGTAGTGCAGTAGGACTGAGACACGCATTCTCCAATTATCTGAAGTATGACTGCCCAGATAGTATGGTAGGAATGAGGTTTTCATTCTCCAGTTTCCTGAGTGTGACTCTCAGGTAGCTTGTTAGGACTGAGGCATGCATTTTCCAGTTGTCGGGATTTGGCTTTCCAGATAGTATGATAGCATTGAGGCTCACACGTTCTGCATTTCTCTAGCTGCCCAGATAGCTTGATAGGACCAAGGCACTCATTCTCCCATTGCCTGGAGTGTTGGCTGCTTTTCAGCCAATTTTGGGTCATAGCTCAATCTTTCTTTTTTTTTTATAGATCAATATATTTTATTTTGATATTGTATGGTACAGTTAAGGGTTAGGTATACAAATATGCTTCATTCAGGTACCCTTGTTGATAAGGGGTGTCTCCC
>NW_007035196.1:605262-608096 GCF_000164805.1 Carlito syrichta | reverse complement strand
CCCACCACTGTCAGTCCTTTTTTTATAGTATCACGATAGCTCAATCTTTCTCTGGAAATTCTTTCAGAGGAGGGGAGCTACCTTGCCCAAGATTATTCCCCTGTTCATGGAGCAGCCCTGCCTAAATTGGGACAAGTTAAAAGGCCACTTCAGCTACTGAGGAGGTCCTGCTGGACTGGCTGAGGTTAACAATTGAAGTATATCATAGTTTAGCTTTTTCCTCTATTCAGCTTCCAGGGGTCCCAGCAAGGGGCTTTCCCAGTTACAAGAATGTATTTTCGGCCGGGTGGGTGGCTCAAGCCTGTAATCCCAGCACTTTGGGAGGCCAAGGCCAGGGGATTGCCTGAGCCCACGGGTTTGAGAACAGCCTGGGCAACTTGGTGAGACCTCGTCTCTGCAATAAAAAAAAAATTGCCGGGTGTGGTAACATGTGCCTGTAGTTCCAGCTACTTGGAAGGCTGAGGCGGAAGGACTGCTGGAGCCTAGCAGGTCCACACTGGTATGGCCGTGAGTGTGCCACTGCACTCCAGCCTGGACAATGGAGTGAGACTCCGAATTAAAAAAAAAAAAGTATTGCATTTAGAGAAGCTCAAACTTTAAATTCCCACTAGGTATTTAGAGTTCATTCACAATCTTCCCAGACCAGGTGTAGTTTAATAATTAGAAGTAATTTTTACCATAAGAAATGTTGCCTGGTAACAGAGCTGGCATTACACCTTCACTAGGTTTCCAGGGAAACAGAAATGGAAAGTTAGCTCAAGGTCATTTGTCCATAAATAGAGAAAATGAGTTTAGTTAACTCTTTATCCACTTTTAAAAACCCATGAGTTTTAAAGATAACCGAAATAAAACCAGAATCCTAACAACTCTCATTTAGAGGATACTAGAAAGCTAATTAATTATTTTTAAACATGGTAAATAAAGGAAAATAATAATCTACCTAGACTTTTCTACATGAACTATACCTAAATAAATGAGTTGATAAAGGGATTTTTTTTTCTTTATAGAGGTAAACCAGCTAATGAATGAAGACCAAGTATCTCCCTTTTTCTGCTTCTACTGAATGTAGACCATGACTATCAGTGACTGCTAATAGCACCAAAGGAGATGAGTAGACTTTGTGTGCCCCTGATTGAAGTATACAATACTACTTGTAATTATTTTGCCTGAATCTGGTCAAGTTTCTAGATCTAAGTACTGATTTTGAGGATCCAGGAATAGGTTAGATAATATTGCAGTAACACAATTTGCAAAATTCAGATTGTGGAACTCTACAGGAAAGATGGAGAGAGAGAGGAGGGGAGGGAGAGAAGAAGGAGAAGGAAGAAGAGAGAAGTGACAGGGAAGAAGGGAGAGACAGAGGGACAGAGAGACTTGGATATATGAAGAAAAGAATGTATAGATTAAAGAGGCCTAAAAGGCAATATGCATATTAACCAATTGTAATGCAGGAAAATTATTTAGATGTTGATTTGAACAATGTGCAAACATTATGACTCAGCTGAGGAAATTTGAACACTGACTGAAGACTGGATGATAGGGAGAAATGATCATTAGTTTTTTAGGTGTGATAATGGTATTGTGGGGTTTTTTTTAAGTTCTCAACTTTACAGATACAGACAAAACTATTTATAGATGTAGTGACAAAATAATCTGTCTTCCCCCTCCTTCCAAATATTCCATATGAGTTTCTATGAGTGGTGGGGAAATGGGTAGGGGATTAAATGAAACCAGATTGGCCATGAATTGATAACTGCTGAAACTGGAAAACAGGGTTCATTATATGTTTGAAATATTTCATTATAACAGCTAGAAGCATATATACATTTAATTTTTAATATAATAACTTCATTCCAGGAAATCTACTCATAGATATCACCTCTATAAGAATGTTTAATGTAGCAATACTAACAACAACAACAACAACAACAAAAACCAACCATCAAACCCTGGAAATAAACTGACTACTCAACAATGGCATATGGCTGAATAAATTGTCAATTATTTATACCATGTAGTCATTAAAAAGAATCATTTAGGGCCAAACTGGTTCACCTGAAGGAATTTTCAGGAATATTGCTGAATGAGAAAAGCAAGATGCACATGTGCATGTGTTAGATTCTATTTTTTTTCAAAAAGACAAAAACCCTGCATGTGCCTATTTGTATATATGAGGGTGCTGAGCAGGTGGTTAACGTGGGTTACTTGGGATCGGGGAAGTGGGAAATTGTTTTGGGTAGATGGTAGGGAGATGAGGCTGCTGAAAAACGTTGGTAAAAATTAAAGGACGTCTCAATGTGGTTTTGAGTTGTATCTCTCTGATGATTAGTGAGGCTGAGCATCTTTTCATGTGTCTGTTGGTTGCTCGTATAGCTTCTTTTTTTTTTTTTTTTTTTTTTTTGAGTCAGAGTCTCACTCTATTGCCCAGGCTAGAGTGCAGTAGCACGCTCATGGCCACTGCAGCCTGGATCTGCTGGGCTCAGGCGATCCTTCCATCTTATATTAGAGAGCAAAATTTACCCGGTTCTAATCCAGAAGGAGGACACAGACAATAGGCATTCGAGGGAGTCTGTCAAAAACACGTTATGTATGTAGTCTCACGTTATGTATGTAGTCTGTTAGAAGGTTACCTGGAAAAAGGGAAAATCAGAGCAGAGGAAGCATATTCATTTCCTAGGGCTATATGTCACAAAGTACCACAAACGAGTGGCTTAAACAACAGACAACTTATTTTCTTACAATTCTGGAAGCCAGAAATCTGAGATCAAAGTGTGGGCAGGACCGAGCTCACTCTCAAGGAACTGGGAAGGATCTGCTCCAGGCCCTTTTCCCAG
>NW_007035196.1:597314-605242 GCF_000164805.1 Carlito syrichta | reverse complement strand
TTTTTTTTGAGTCAGAGTCTCACTCTATTGCCCAGGCTAGAGTGCAGTAGCACGCTCATGGCCACTGCAGCCTGGATCTGCTGGGCTCAGGCGATCCTTCCACCTCAGCCTTCCAAGCAGCTGGAACTATAGGAGTGTCCTACCACACCTGGCTTATTTTTTGATTTATTATAAAGACGAGGTCTCACCAAGTTGCCCAGGCTGGTCTAGAACCCCTGAGATCAGGCAATCCTCTCGTCTTGGACTCCCAAAATGCTAGGATTACAGGTTTGAGCCACCTCGCCCAGCCAGTACATCTTCTTAAATTAAAAAAAATTAAAGGACGTTGTAATGTGGCCATGTTCTGCTGCCATAGTGGGCTGTAGGGCAAGCATGTGGGCTGTTGGATCAGGCTGCATTTCAAGACAACATTGCCCCTTGCCAGTGGTGACACAGTGGAGAAGTCAGCAGTGTTGATGGAGCATCTCCTGTAGGCCCTACCTGACCTGGGAAGTCACAATACACAGATGAAGATGACACTCCTCCTTCTGAGAAGCTACCATGCTGGTGGTCAACGAGTTATGTATAGGATGCTATGGACATATTGCTTAGTTTAATAAGCCTCAGTTTTCCCACCCATAAAATGGGGTTACAATATCTGCTTCACAGGGCTACTCTGAGAATTAACTAAGTGCATTGGCCACGCTCCTCTTGTTGTAAAGAGCAAACCAATATACTATTATTATCTCTAGAGGGAGGAAGATGGGTAGTGGGAATGGGCACAGCAGGGTGCAGTGGAGGAAAGTCAGAGAAAAGTAAATCTGAGAGCAAAGGCATAAAAAAAGTAAGGTAGACTTTTTAAAAGGCTTATTAAGACTATAGAAGAAAGGAGATACATTTTTCATTTATTCCTTTATTTGAAAGCACTCATACAATATTTACTATCTTATATTAGAGAGCAAAATTTACCCGGTTCTAATCCAGAAGGAGGACACAGACAATAGGCATTTGAGGGAGTCTGTCAAAAACACGTTATGTATGTAGTCTGTTAGAAGGTTACCTGGAAAAAGGGAAAATCAGAGCAGAGGAAGCATATTCATTTCCTAGGGCTATTTGTCACAAAGTACCACAAACAAGTGGCTTAAACAACAGACAACTTATTTTCTTACAATTCTGGAAGCCAGAAATCTGAGATCAAAGTGTGGGCAGGACCGAGCTCACTCTCAAGGAACTGGGAAGGATCTGCTCCAGGCCCTTTTCCCAGCTTCTGAGAGTTCTTAGCTTGTGGCCGCTCAGCTTTAATCTCCTCATGGTTTTCTCCCTGGATACATGCCTGTCTCTGTGTCCAAATTTCCCCTTTTTATAAGGACACCATTCACATTGGATTAGGAGTCTACTCTACCCACTATGACCTCCTCTAACCTAATGACACTGGGCAATGACCCTATTCCCAAGTCAGGTCTCATTCTGAGGTACTGGGTGTCAATACTTTAACATACGAATTTACATAAAAGGAAGGGAAATTGAAGTGTTCAAGTGGGTACTTGGGCTGCAACATTTTTTTTCCACCTTTAAATTTTTTATTTTAAAATTGTGGGGTACAATTCAGGGTAAGGAATACAAATATTCATTGTGCAGGTACCCTTGTTCATGAGGTGTGCCCCCACTTCCCCAGGCAATTTCCCACTACTGCCAATCCCACCTCCCCACTGCCCCACACCCCCGCAGTTTCCTGCTACTGTCAGTCCTTGTCTTATAGTTTGATGATAGTTGTTCAAGGTCTGCTTATGAGTGAGAACATGTGATACTCAGTTCTTTGTTTCTGTGAGAGATCACTCAGTATTATAGACTCTAAGTCCATTCAGGTTGCTGCGAAGTTCATGATTTTGTTCTTTATGGCTGCGTAATATTCCACTGGGGCTGCAACATTAAACAGGAAATTCAAGGTGGGCCTAAATGAAAAGGGGACACTGAAGTGAAGACTCAAAGGAGGTAGGAAGTGTGCAGTGTGCCAGGCAGAGGGAATAGCCAATGCAAAAGCACCAAGGCAGGAGTGTGATTGGGATTTTCCAGAAACATCAGGAAGCCAATATAACTGTAGTAATGAGAGAGGGGGTGAGGATCCGGTCCTGATCATGTGGCCCTTGGAGGCCTGTGAAGGACTTTAGTTTTTACTCTGAGTATAATGGGGGAATTCCTGCAGTTTCTAGGCAGAGTGGAGATAAGATCTTGTTTGTGTTTTGAGAAAGGGCACTTGGGTGGTTAGTTTGAGAATGCACTGTGAATAGAGGGGGAAGCCTTAGGAAACCAGGGCTGTGATCCCCGGCAAGAGGTGACGGAGACAGGAGAGAGAGACAAGAAAGAATTGCTGGGCTGATCTTGAAACCGCAGATTCAGGCAATCCACTTGCCTCGGCCTCCCCAAGTGCTGGGATTACAGGCAGAGCCTGGAGCCCGGCCCAAATCATTCATCTTAATCTCTGCTGACTCTTTAATCCTTAAAAGGTGTGAACTGGTGTGGCTTGAAGCGATACATTTTGAATGGTCTTCTGAGGAATCCTAGGTTTGTTTTTTTTTTTAACATATTTTTTATTTTAAAATTGTGGGGTACAGTTAAGGGTTAGGTATACAAATATGCATTGTTCGGGCACCCTTGTTAATAAGGAGTGTCCCTCCCGTCCCCAGTCAGATACTGACTACCGTTGATCCCATCTCCCTTCCCCTCCCTGCCCCCCCCCCATAGTTTCCCACCAATGTAGGTATTTTTTTTTTTTTTGAGTTGGAGTCTCACTCTGTCGCCCAGATGGAGTGTAGTAGCCGCTCCCGGCCACCGTAGTCTGACCTGCTGGGCTCCGGTGATTCTTCTGCCTCAGCCTTCTGAGTAGCCGGAATTACAGGCGTGCGCTACCATGCCCGGCTGTTTTTTTGATTTATTGTAGAGATGAGGTCTCGCCAAGTTGCCCAGGCGGATCTCGAACCCACAGGCTCAGGCAATCCACTCACCTCAGCCTCCCAAAGTCGTGAGATTACAGGCTGAGCCACCGAGCCCAGCTCACTAGGTTTTTTGAGGCAGTGCCTTGAGGCCCAGGTGGTTACATGGAAGGACTTTCAGATTCCCTGCACATTCCCTCCACCCCTACCCTGTTCCCAGTTCATACAGAAAAACTCGTATCTATGGTTTGTATATAGGGTTTCATGAAAGTATTTTTTTTAAGTGTGTTCTTTAAAAAAATCCATTGTCTTAAAACATTCCTCCTGTCTGAGATGTTTTTAAATTATCTTAGGCCAAAGAAATATCTTTAATGGTAGAGTTTTAGATCCTGGCTCAGCTAGTTTTGTTAGTGTTTTTGCTACATATACGCTTTCTACTTCATTAAATAATAATGATGATGACAATAACTAATATTTATTGAGGGCTAAACTTGCTCTTGTTTAGGATCCTGCCTAGGAAATTGTAAAGAATGAAGCTATGCATAGTTAAAGTCATAGATTCATAAAGCCTTAACATGTTAGAGTGTGGCATGCTCTTAAAAATAATCTAATTTTGGCTCTCATTTTATTCACAAAATAATTGAGAAATAGGTTGACTTGGTCAAGGTCACCCAAGGATAGTTGGATCTAGAATCCAAGAGGCTTGTCCTAGGTCCCCAATTTTTCCATTTTATCCTGCTAGAAGGCAGATATCCTCAGACTAGGATAAGGAGTGTCATAATACAGCTGTTGTAACAAAGGATAGAAGACAGGAAGTATGTACTGAAGACATTTGATGTGACATTTACCATCCCTGGGAGTTCAGGTTTACAAGCTCCACCACATTTAAGGGCCTTTAAAACTCTCTAATTGCTCATTTATCTGATGTTACGAAAACAGTCCCCACAGATACAGACTGACAGGTAAACAGCATGTTGAGAATTTATTTAAAATGATGAAACTAACATCATGCATCTTCTCTTGAGAGAATTATCAAAAGCACAGGATTGTGCCACAGTTTGCAGCAATATTTCTTCTGTAGTCAGTATTGGCTGGGACCTTCTCATTTTCCTGGGGAATATTTCATTCCTTGATCTGTGAATTACCACACTACAGGCAAACCTGGCAGGCCTTATGGAGACAAGTAGATCAGAGTAACTCAGTGAAGGTTAAAGAAATCATTTTGGGGATTGGCCAGATGTGGGTGAGAATCCTGCCTCTGCCTCTTAGCTGCCTCTTTCTTTGTGCAAGCAGTTCAGCTCACTGTGTCTCAGTTTTCTCTTCAGTAAAATGGGAATTATAATAATATCTACCTCATTGGATGGTTGTGGGAATTAAGTGAGATACATTGATAGGGACACCCTTCTCTGACATCTCTCATCTGTGCTCCCCCAGTGTCTCCTTGTACTCCTCCGGTGATGGGATCTTCTTCCTTCTGTCTAAGGAATCCCATTTCAGTTCAACTGGGAGATTTCTCTTTCTCACTGTCTCATTCTCTCTCTCTTTCTCTCTCTCTCTCTCTAGGAAGCTCTTAAGTTGAGTTAATATGTGGTAAAGATCAAGGAAACAGAATAATTTGGGAATTATATTCCAGCACTGAGAACCAGGTTCTTTGAAATATTGCTTTCTTTTCATAAAATCATTTACATTGATTTTTATTGATCCACCAATTTTTGGAAACATTTATACTCCCAAATGGTGACCCACAATTTTTTCTATGATGTATTCACATGTTTAATTTGCAATAAAAAGTCTTTACTTTCCGCAGGAAAATAAGTAGTTTCTTAATTTAATTAAGTAAACAACCTATTTGCTTTGTATTAGCCCAGAGCTACATCCAAAACTTCAGTTTTCTCTTGTGCTGATTATATGAAAGTGGGCATCAGCCTTATTATTTAGAACCCTCATTCTATGGCATTCTAGAGTTTACTTAACAATAGCTTGTCAATGTTATTAACCTGACAATCTGAGTCCTTGGAAGTCCTGTAAGGCCTGCCTTAATTGAGTAGAAGTGTTCACTACTTGGATTCCAGACATAGACACTCCCTGCTGCAACCCAATTTCCCCTTGATAGTTAATCATTCCAGGTAGGAGAGTAATCCACTTATCTTCCTGTTGTGTCACTAGCATGCAGAATTCAGCAGGACCAGGTCTCAATCTCAACTTCCAACTCAATGAAACATTGATGTGTCACCCAGTGGCAAGATTTCTTTCTTGAGATTTAAGACCTTTTAAAACATGTAATGGAGCCCCAAAGCATAGGAACAGGAAGTATAAATTCTTCAAGTGGATTATCAGATGTAATACAAGAGGGGACCCCAGAAAACCTGGATTATCTTTTGAAAGGTGGGCCCCTTTTAGTACACTCGGAATTTGTCACTCCAGACCAAACGGTCAACCAAAGTATTTGTCTGAAAGTTTTGAGGAGGTTGCATCGTGATTTGCAGAATAAACATCCTGAGTTGTGGCAAACAGGTGATTGGTTCTTCCACCATGACAATGCACCTGCCCACACCACAATGAGTGTTCAGCAGTTTGTGACCAAAACCAGCATGACTCCCAGCATGCCTCACCCAATCTTACCCTGAGTAACTTATTTCTGGTTTCCCCAGATAAATAAGTATTCAAAGGGAAATGTTTTGCTCATGTGGAAGAGGTGGTACAAAAAAAACGGCAGAAACTCTAAAAGGTATCAAAATCGACAAGTTCAAGAACTGTTTTGAAGAGTGGAAAATGAATGCATCTCGACAGGTGTATTACATCAAACAGGCTACTTTGAAGGCGACGGAAATTTAAACATGTAGGATAAATACACAATTTTGAATAAATTCATTCTTGGTTTTTGGGTCCCCCTCATAATAAGAAGGTCTATTTCTACTTTTACTTTTTGATTCTTAGATCCATGTACACTAGTTATGGGGGAAGCAGTACCATATATTGGATGTAGGTTTGACAACATCTTTTAGGATGGGACCCCAAACTTCCAAGGTATTGCTTCCCAACTGCCTCTGTAATGAGTCTTCAGCAGGCCATTCTATGATTCTATCAGTTCAGCTACATCAAGGTGGTGCTGTATGTGGTAAGACCAGTTGATATTCTATGAACTTGAGCCACTGTTGTATATTTGGTGTTGTGAAAATGAGTTATTTGGTCAGAAGAAATGTCATGAGGGATAATGAGACAGTGAATAAACATTTTGTAAGTCCACAGATGAGCAGAGCAAGCTGATCCATATTCAGTAAAAGGGTCGACTTCTGTGAGGACAAATTGTTGCCCCCTATAACAGAAGGGATCCACTGTAGTCAATCTGCTACCACGTGACTGGATGGTGCCTCAGGGAATGGCACCACTTTGGGTTTTCAGCACTGATCCCAGCTCTTGGCAAATTACTACTCAGCAGTGGTATTAGGCACATGAAGATTGATGGGTGGAAGTTTTTGTTGACCTCATGCATAGCCTTGATCCCTGAGCGGGATAAGTGAGCAATCACAGGAAACACAGATATTCACCATTTGTGCCCATTTTGAGAGGTCCGTCCACATGATTTTCCCTAGACCTCCTGAGGGAAAGACCTCACCAATCTTTTTCTTTTGAAAGACTGACACAGTAGCCAATCTGTTAGCCTTGGCCTATGAAGCAATGCAGACCTGAATTTCTGATAATTTTACCCAAAGTAGATGACAAAATGTGCTACACAATGGTCGGGGAAGATCTCCCTTCACTGCTATGTTTTAGGATACTCCTGACTGGGGTTGAAATCCTGCCGCGCCCACTTCCAGTTTGTGCCAGTGTGTTGTTCCGTTCCATCTGTACTTCAGACCTCAGTTTGTATTCCTTGTCAATTGATCATAAGGATTTTCCTTGGTGCTAGAGGTTTAAGGTGAGGATGAGGTGACATAGGAGTCTCAGCAATTTGCTCATGCATTTACTTGTGCCTAAGAGACCTGTTCAAAATAAGTCTTGTATATCTACCGTTTTCCTACATGTTGGAGCTGCTACACAGGCTTAGTCTTGTGGCTTTGTAGATAAGATATTACCAGATTCACAAAGAACAGCTTATGTCTGATCATTTGATATTTTAAAGTCAGGTATTCAGCCTGTCTTTGAAAAGGTGCAAGCCAAAAGTTGTCTATCAAAAAGCATAACAACTAATTTCATAGAGTGGTCACGACCTTTCTCCAAAACCCTAACATCTTGTGCTGTGATCCTCTTTTAGAAATATTCCAGAGTCTTCGTATCATATCCTTATTTGCCTTAGATACCTCAAGGACCATTGTATTTGATGGGTCACATGATCAAAGGGCAGAACTGCTTGCACTTGACTGGACCTGCTAAAAAGTGTTCATTTGCTCTATTCTATGATGCAAAACTGGGGGTCATACGAGCTATTCAGTAAGTAGGTCAGAGCAAATGTTATCTATATTGCCTTTAAAATCCATAAAGAAGGACAAAATTATGAACTTCACAGCAACTTGGATGGACTTAGAGTCTATAATACTGAGTGATCTATCACAGAAACAAAGAACTGAATATCACGTGTTCTTACTCATAAGTGGACCTTGAACAATTATCATAAAACTTTCTTATAGGGATTTGGCAGTACTGGGAAACTGCCAGGGGAGGGGAGCACATCTCATCAACAAGGGTACCTGCATAACGAACATTTGTATACCTAACCCTGAATTGTACCTCACATCGTTAAAATAAAAAATTTTTAAAAATTCAAGAAGACCTTTTTTTTTAGGGGTAGGCAATGTAAGGAGCAAAAACAACTTTTATTTTGAAGGGACTAATCTAACAAAGTCTAGGAATGTTAGACCTTCAGAAAATGCACCGAGTTGGTTGGTTTCGAAAATTTTTTTTTTTTTTTTTGAGTTGGAGTCTCACTCTGTCGCCCAGACTGGAGTGCAGTAACCGCTCCCGGCCACCGCAGCCTTGACCTGCTGGGTTCTGGCGATCCTTCCACCTCAGCCTTCCTAG